>NW_008795041.1:4716298-4725284 GCF_000699145.1 Aptenodytes forsteri | reverse complement strand
GTAGTTTGCCTTGCCGGGCCGGGCCGGGCCCGCCCCGCCGCTAGAGCCGCGGCTTTGCAGTCGCAGCGGGAGCGCTTTCCAAGACGTTGCGCGGAGATGTGCTCGTTAGCTCATCCTGAGGGCCCGAGAGGCGTGTGAGGGCAGCAGCAGATCAGCGCCATCCAGCGGATTGCGTCTGAGGAATCTCCGGCAGGGCTCCCGCCTGCTGCAAGGGTGTAGGGGCCCATAAACCGTAGTGGTATGGTGCCTTAATTGCGGCAAAATAATGTAGATTCACACTCCTGAATTGGGGTAAGGTGGTGGTGGTGGTTGATGTCAGTCGTCTAAAAGCTGGAGCCAGGCTGCAGTGCGAGGGTCAAGGACAGCCTGCAACAACATTGTCAGCAGTAGATCAGTCCCTGCTGGGAGAAACAGGCATTTTCCACACAGTTTTAAGCAATATATGGCCACAGAAGCTAGGAGTGTGATCGTGACAGACTATGAATAACATCCACGGCAGCCATGGTTTTCTTTCTGCATATTTAGAGTAGGTATCATTATCCTCTTGTCACAAGTTTCAGGAACTCCGTCAGTAAATTACTCCCTAGTCTCTTCAGAGACAGGTAGTGGTTGGCCAGTTCAGTGACAAAACAGATAATGTAATGGTTGCCCTCCTATTTCCTCCTTTACCTTTTCTTTTTTTTTTGCCCCTTCCTTGCTAGACATGAAAAAAATAGATTCAGACTGGCTTTCTTAGGAGGCCAAATGCATGGACAGCTCAGAGAAAAAGCCTGTTAGCTTTTGCCTTGCATATACCTGGTTTTGGCAGTGAGCGGGGGAAGGTGGGGTATGTTGTGCTCATCTTGATCCTACAGAGATACTCTCACTCACATGTTTCAAGAGTATTACACACTGGCCTTCAGCTGAGGAGCAAGAGCTGTGTCTGGAAAAAGATATATTTCAGTTTCAAGTACAGCTGGAAATGTTTTTAAAAGCCTTGGTTAAGACAACTGAAGTTTTACGAGTCCTCTCCTCTAAAATGGCTTAGATCTATCTGTCCGTGCCTTCATTAAGAAACCCAGGGAAACTGGTGGGGTTTGTGCTGTTTCACCACAGATTAACCTTGATCTTTTTTCCAAAAACATCGGTGTTGGCCAGTCACTACCCAAAGAACTTGCCATCTTAATTTGCAGAATTTTCTGGACGAGCATTTACTGCTCATGAAAATACGTGGGCACTGACTCCAACTTCTTACAAAGGTGGGTAGCACCAACACTTCAGGGCCATTTGAGAGCAAATAGGACTCTGTCCTTACAGCTGATATGCTGTTACAGGAGCGTTAGCTAGTATTGTTTGGCCTGGATATACTGACTATTTTCAGCTATCTAGAAGAGAGCATTTTTATGGTCTTGAAACTGAAAGGTTTTTTTTGCTCCTCCACAAGGACTCCTTTGCATTGGTAAGAGAAATTAAAAAATTACCGGACCTTGATCCTTCTAACTTATCTACCCAGTTCCTACTACAACACTACCTCTCACTGCTGGATCTCATCTTAGATGGAAGCAGAAGAAACACCCTAACCACCTGTAGCAGCTCACTGGTGCCAAAAGAGACCAGTCTGTTCCCCCAGCCACCCCGACAGCCAGAATGCCTGTTCCCAGGCTCTCGAGAAAGTGAGACCACCCCTCTCAGCAGTAGCTAGTTACTAGATCAGCTTAGCTGTAGCAAACCCACATCCTTGGAAACGCTGACAGCTATAGGAAGAAAGAATGCTTGTCTGACCTACAGACGGCCTTTCACGTGTGTATACGCTCTTGGGGTTTTTTTTCTTTTTTATAAACACATGCAAAAAACAAGATCACGTCACCGAGCATGATGTGGGGTTCAAATTCAGAAGTTGCTCAATTTTTTAAGCTACAACAGAGAAACATTTATAAAATAACAATGTCACGAAATTGTTCAGTTTGAATAAAATAAAGTGATACTGCATTTCACATACACGTAGCTTTCACATGCTTTGGAATTTTGAATTGATTGGATTTTAATGCTTTTGATTAAAATCAAACAATACCCTTTGTGAGCTGTCATACAAACAGTGGCATGTTTGTCATTCAGGTGATGCCATGATTTGAGCCGGTACACAGTGATACAGTTAATTTACCAAACTGAAGTTGTTGCCATAGCTCCACTGTGGGACAGCGCAGATCAAACAAAAGCCTTTTTCATGAGTGCTAGTTCAGTCCTGACATTCGTCTCTGGCCATAACAAGAATGCATCTGTTTCCCGCAGCACAGCATAGCAAACATTTAAATGCTGCAGGGGAAAAAAAAAGGGGGGGGCAGGGGATGCGCTTTGCTTTGGAAAAGAAAAATAACCCAGCAAGATTTGGGACTTCCTCTGCTAAATGGCTTTATCACAGCAGATTACTTTGAGCTGATCTTTAACCTCCCTTGGGACAGTCATACAAGAACAACTTGGCATGACCTTTGCTCAATTGTCTTTTAAGTACAAGAAGTGGGAATTCCACTGTGCAGTTCAGAGCCACCCAAGGTTCTCTCAAGGAAAGTGTGATAGCTGCAGAGAAAAGTGCAAAAGAAGCACAATAACGAAGATGGTAGGCAGCAAAAAATGCGGTACAGAAGAGGAAGCTCAGGAAACTTCCAGATTTCAACGAAAGGTGACAAAGATATATTTTCCATGTTGTTTTCTTAGAGCTGTAATTTAATAATTTGAAGTAATTTAATACATAAGTTATGAATAGAAAATACTGTAAACTCATTGCAAGAGCTCCAAGATAATATAAACAGTAGTATATATTAACATATGAAAGTACAAATGGAGTATAGTATCAAACCTGAGTTAAATGGACAAAATAATTACGTATTGAGGATTATTCTTGTCTTCCTTTTTATATCTAGGGCATGCTTGATCTGTCTCAAAGACAGTAGGACAAAAAGTTAAAACTCTCAGATTCAGACATTATACATTAAGCTTATGGTTGGTAATTTTTTTGATGATGGAAAAAATCTGTTGAAACTAAGAGGGGTGGTATAAAAAGCAGAATGCGAGTAAACCATGAATTACAGCAAGGTAGCAAATTCACCTGCACTATGTCTAACTCAAAATGCCTAAACATTATTATATCGTTAACTACAGACTGTCTTTCTGGAGAACTGTGTGTGTGTGTGCATGCTAGTGCTCATGATAAGAGTGTATATGCTTTATGTGTATGTTTCCTACAAATGTGGAGTATTTCATTCTCTTACTTTTAATCTTTACATTGATCTGAATTGATTCATGTTATCACTCAATTAACTTAAAGTTTTTACGTCTAATATGATCCCGCTCTGACTACTTCATTTCAGCAGCTGCTTACTAAACTATGCTATTCACGTGACGTGTCAACATGAATTACTTAACTGTATGGGGGACTAAACTCCTAAAGGAGCACAGATTACATGAATTAAAAATAAAAATCTCACATTATTACTTACCATGAGGTCTTTGTTTTCAAAACTCTTCACAGGTAATTAACTGATAGAAATATGAAGAAATAGATGCTTCTCCATTTGTTTATCAATAAAGATAATGTAGACATTTATGTTCAAAGGGTAGGTTCCTTGCTTACCAGGCCTCTAAATGCCTTTTGTTTGCTGCACAGCTCTTTTTAATTTCCTACCTGAGTTACCTGCTAACATCAGGATGAAGAGAACAAAGTCGCTATTAGGATGTTAAGGCTCTGAAATGCAAACGTGAAATAGAAACTGGAACAACACATTAATTTCCATTCTGACAGAAAAAAAAGGTCTATGGAATGAACATCCAGACATACCTTTTTTTTTAAAAAAAAACAAATTAAATTCTGATTGTGGTTAAATTACAGCAAATCCTAGTAACTCATCCAGAATTGGTGGAATTACACTAATCGGAACAGAGAGCGGAATCTCATCACCTGCTTGCCTAATACAATATTCCTATTCAAGCCTAGAAGAAAAGTACAAAATATTATAATGTAAATTAAATAGGGAAGACAAGTGAGAGCAAACTCACAGAGAATGAGCCCTCACATAATTATAATGTCTAAGAATTAAGTCTGATGCCAATGGTATTCAAAAGCATACAGTTATTGCCACAGCATGAAAGTCTCTGTTTTAACTACTTTCAGCACTCTCTCTTTACAATCGCACAAAAATGAACAATTAACATATAAGGAGAACATTATTGCAGAGAGGCTGTTACATTTCAAGCCCTGGCTGAAGATCAAATGCGGTTCCATTGGTGAATACTCGCAGCATTCACTGTTTCACGTCTTTTGGGCAGAAATGAGGAAAACATCATGATATGCTGCAAACTTTAGTTGTAATCCTGACAGCTCTCTGTTGCTGGATTGGTGCTGGTAAAGGCAGCGTGGGGAGGAAGCAATGGCCAACTGCTCCTTATGGGTGGGGAGCCCAGCATGGTGAGGCTAGCAGGACAGTTGGGGTCCCGTTCCCCAGCCCCTGAGGACCGCGAGCAGGGCAGCCCGGGGATGGGAGTTGGGGTCGGCCCAGAACCCAGAGCAGACAGGTCCGTGATGATGAGGCAGCTCCGAGATCAAACCAGAAATGCGACCTGGGGCCAGGTCCAGTGATGGTAACCTGGGTCAGACGCAGCCCAGTAACCAGGCAAGTCCATGGTGATAAGGCAGGTCCAAGGTCAAGCCACGAAGTCAGCCCGTGGGTGGGGACCAGGATCAGGCCCGACGGTGGTAACCAAGGTCAGACACAGCCCGGGGATCACCAGACAAGTCCATAGCGACAAGGCAGGTCCAAGGTTGAGCCAGGAAGCCAGGGGCATGGCTGTGGCTGAGCTGGGGACCAGCACTCCTACAGCCCAGCTCTGGCAAGGACTGACAGCACGGGCCAGAACTCAAACAGAGCCCCCGAGCAGAGGGCAGGGGATGCAGGTGAGGCTGGTCAGGGCTGTCAGTGCGCTCAGGACCCTGGCAGCAGCCCCCCCCAAAACAAGATGTGTCCTCACACCTTACAGAGATCTGGACTCAGAAGGGGTTTGCTGTAGAGTGATCTAATTGCTGCGGGTTGTCAGTGGGCTACTTCATGGACACTGAGCCAGGGCAGGGACAAGGGCCTGGGAAAGGGCCACAGCAGAGGGGACTCACGGGTGGCAGGAACCCTGGAGGCCAGCCCCCAGAGGCTGCCAGGTGGGCCCTGGGAGGAGGGTTCACTCAGGAGCTGGGGCTGGGCAGGGGGCCAGCATGGTGGGGACACCAAAGGCCAGGGTCAGGCTGATGACTCAGGAGGAATCACCAGAGAAGACCCCACACAGCCATGGGCCAGGCCCCACTGTGCTCGATTCAGGGCTTAGGAAGGCCTGAGCCATCTGTCAGGGTGCAGCAAGAGTCAGCTGTTCCCTAAGGACAGGAAGCCGACGACATGATATGGCTGGTGGGGTAGGGACCTTACCACCCAGGGCCCCATCCCACAGTCCCCAGCCGAGGTGAGCAGGGCAGGCCCAGCTGAGAGTCCAGGTCATCAAACAAGATTTCAGACTTGCCTCATCACCACAGGCAAGCCAGAAACACAAGTCAGGGTCAGGTCCTGTGATGGTGGGTCAGACACAGCCCAGCAATCACCAGGCCAGTCCATGGTGATGAGGCAGGTCCTAGGCCAGGGCAGGAAGTCAGTCCATGGGTTGAGGCCAAGATCAAGAGGGTCCACGGCCAGGCTCAGCTGCAACACAGCTGGAGCCACCCACTCCTACAACATAGTTCGGGCATGGACTGAAGGCCCGGGGCTGAGCTGAAGTGGGGCTCTTTGGCATATAGGCAGCAGGATATGGGGACACCCCAGCTGAGGGTGGTCAGGGTTATTAAAGCCTGTTAATGCATTCAGGGCACTGACACAGATCCCACATCAACCTAATTGCATGGCCAGAGCCCTTCATTTATTATAACAAAATCTTACATACTGAATCACTTTCCATATTTATATTTGGCCTTCTGGTATCGTTAACATTTCACTGCGCTAAGGCAGTGAAACTACAGAAGTTTAGCTGTTACTAAGGGTCACTAATTCTGTCATTCTTACATGTGTTTTTCAAAAACTCATGACCTGCTTAGAAATTATTTAATCCACAAGTGTTGTGGTTTAACCCAGCAGGCAGCAAAACACCACGCAGCCGTTCGCTCGCTCCCCCCGCAGTGGGATGGGGGAGACAATCGGAAAAAAAAAAAAATTGTGGGTTGAGATAGACAGTTTAATAGGACAGAAAAGGAAGGGAAAATAGTAATAAGAATGATAAGAGAATATACAAAATAAGTGATGCACAATGCAATTGCTCACCACCCACCGACCAATGCCCAGCCAGTTCCCGAGAAGTGGTCACTGCCCTGCCGCTAACTCCCCCCGGTTTATATACTGAGCATGACGTCCTATGGTATGGAATATCCCTTGGGCCAGTTTGGGTCAGCTGTCCTGGCTGTGCTCCCTCCCAGCTTCCTGCTGGCAGGGCCAGAGAAGCTGAAAAGTCCTTGACTAGTGTAAGCACTGTTTAGCAACAACGAAAACATCAGTGTGTTATCAACATTATTCCCATCCTAAATCCAAAACACAGCACTGTACCAGCTACCAGGAAGAAAATTAATTCTATCCCAGCTGAAACCAGGACAACAAGTAATAATACAGAAACTGGGAAAAGACTTTCCACTTTCCCTCTCATCTTTTAACCATAACTACTTCCCCATTTTTTTCTACCTGTCCCAGATTTACTGAGGCTCTTACACTGTCAGTGTTCTTCCTCTTAAGACCACAGCATAAATCACTTTGTCCTCCTGCAGTAGCTAGCTTGTCTAAGTGTGGGATCTTAGAAAAATTCAGGTTGGAGGGGACCTCTGGAGATCTCTAGTCCTCCTCCTGCTCAAATCAGGCCCAGACAGAGCAGATTGCTCAGGCCATGTCCAGTCAAGGTTTGACTATCTCAAGGATAGAGACTCCACAACCTCCTGTTCCATGCATCAGGACAATCTGTGGAGTGGCCTTACCTTCTCCCTCTCCCCCATCTCTCTCTTTATGCTCCAAAGGCCTTCTAGAAGGCCACTTCTGAAAATGGTGAAGCCTCTACTCCTCTGAGTTGTCCAAAAGTGAAAAGAACATGCCTGACATACCAGCCCATACCACCCCCTTTCAAACACAGCAGAGAGCCTACAGAAACACCAGCGCTATTTTGTGCTTGAATATGAGAACAAGTGACAGTAATCTCATTTCGGTATCATACCTGAGCAAAGAGTGAAAAATTAGTCCTAGGACTTTCATAGCATGGTAGGTACGCATAGGTAAGGTTTGAGAAGCTTTACTGAAATTATTCAGTGAAAGGATTAATAATGTTATTGACATACTTAAAGATAGGTAGGAGTTCATACAAGTCTGACAACTTGGCTTTTGTGTTTAACTATGTAAATCCAGAAAGCATATGAAGTTCTTTCTCCCTTTCCTGTAGTTAATTCTTTACAGTCTACATCTTATCTTCCCTCATTCTGTTTTTACAAAACCAAATTTCTTTAGGAAGTCTTTGCCCCTTCCCTCCCCCCTTTTATTTAAATTAGTCTATCAAAAAAGTAGCAAATGTAGCCTTTGACTAAATGAGGTTTGGGGTTTTTTTATATAAAAAAAGATGGTTTATTGTCCTGTTTTTCAAAGAAAAAGCCCCCAAAATATCTGCAGGGTATTCTGAATCTCTTGTCCAGAAACAGCTGCATTATGCTGGTCGAAGTTGTCCATAACTGCTCAGTGGGCAGAAGATGCCCAGCCGGTAACACGTCAGATCAAAAGTTTCAAAGGTGGCAAAGTTATAAGCAGCTGAAACCAGATCTTAGGGTCAAACAATCTTAACAACTAGTAAAAGCTACACTAGCTAGCAGATAATAATCTTACAGTGCATAAGTACATGTTTTGTTTTAAATAAAGTGTGTATCTTTACCCAGATCATTAAAACCTCCAATTACTAAGTTTTTGGTACCCAAAATATTAAACATGAACCCCCAATGATCACTTGAATGCAGTTTACAGTATGATTTTTTGATGTTTTACTTGGCAGGTTTGCATTTGAGATAGTATGGGAAAAAAAGCTGTGAAGGCATTTGCATGAAAAATTGACAAATGGGAAGATAAAGGTTGACAAGAACAGTGGAGGGAAATAAAAGTATTGGAGACTTATAATACTGGAAAAGATAGTGTGGCAGAATACTGAATATCAATCCAAGAAGTTTGAAATTGAGCTGGGGGAAAAGGAAGGCACCAGATAGACTGAAAATGGGTAGAAGTGAGTGCAATACAAATATGTGCAAGAAAGGCAGTCTTAGCTTTGTGTGGATTTAAGGGGATTGGAGTGCGTATCTCGAAAGCCAGAAGAGGGTAAAAAGAGAAAGGAGGGATAACAACGTAGTTTAAATGTAAATAGGAAAGAGATTTTTCTTAAATTATATTTTATCTGTAACAATAAGAAGCAGGACAGATAGAATATGACTCGTTTAGGTGAAGTTTATACTGAGATATATAAAGGAGTGAGATCTGTAATACTCAGCATTATATTTTTTGGTAACGGTAAAGTTCTAGCTGTAATACTGTGCTTGCACCACTCTGCAAGAAATCTATAGAGAACCCAAAATAGAACAGGGAGGATAATGAGAAGATCTGTAAAATATGACCTATGAGAAACTATTGGAACAACTGGGGCAGTTTAGTCTGGAAAAGTCATGAGAGACGTGACAAAAATACCAACCTACCTGCTGAATGTCAACTCTCTACTTCAAATCCTCAAACTATTGTTTCAAAATCTTGACTGTACAAGTCATACAAAAAGCAAAAGAGCATAAATCTGTTCTCTGTGCGCAGTAGAAAAACAAGCAGGGGCAATAGATTGCAGCAATAGAGGTTCAGGTTAGACATTGAGAAAAACTTTCTAATAAGAAAGAAAGAACAGGGCTGCATCCAAAGAAGCGTGGCCAGCAGGT
>NW_008795041.1:4710611-4716022 GCF_000699145.1 Aptenodytes forsteri | reverse complement strand
GCACTGGCACAGGTTGCCCGGAGAGGTGGGGGATGCCCATGGAAACCTTCAAGGTCAGGTTGGAGGGGGCTCTGAGCAACCTGATTTAGTTGAAGATGTCCCTGCCCATGGCAGGGGGGTTGGACTAGATGACCTTTAGAGGTCCCTTCCAACCCAAACTATTCTATGATTCTGTGATTCTATGAATCTGTGATTCTATGATAAGAGTGGATTGACTAGATAATTGGGGTTCTGGGAAGGAAATGAGCAACAGAGGTTAGCTAATCGAAGTGCTTCCCAACCTCTGTGCATTGAGCAGGAAAGTCCCACTGCCAGAAATCCCTCATCCTCCCCTGAGAACCCAATAGTTAAAAGCTTGATTGTTAAAATTAGCAAGGACAACAGAACAATCTAATAACAGGACAGACAGACCTAACATAGCCCACACTGACCATCTCTCTGACTGTGGAAAAATAAAATGAAGACATGGGTCGTCTTCTTTGACCCATGCCTCTGGGTCAAAAACCAACCATAATTTCTCACCATTTTCTTCAAAAGTGCTTATAAAAGTAGTTCATGACAGAGCAAGAATACAAAGAACCTACCCCAACGTGGGTAGCCCCACTTGTTCAAAACAGTGCTGTGAAGCATGGATGAATGGCATCGTCAAAAGCCGCTATTTTCAGGAATTTATGGATTTCAGATGATTTATCTATAAACCATACTGGAATTAACATGACATTTAAAATTAAACTCTTATATAAAGACTGACTAATTTGATTCTATACAAGTATCCTGAGAATATAGCATTTATTAAAAATCACATTTCCACTATGGAATTATGGAAAGAACCAGGTATAAGATTATGTTATGCCAAATCCTATGTTTTTACTTTTCATAATTTACGGACTGTCATTGCATATAAAAAACTTTATGGATTTAATCCATATACAATTCTATAAGACTATTTCATAAATATGAAATATTTTTGATTTATTCGAACAAAAAGGTGGTAGTTTGTAAGCACTGTGCATTCCACTGGAATGATGAACTGCAGCTTAAAAATGAATTAAAGCTGCAGTATCAGACAACATTATGTGGAAGCAGCAAAGCAATGGTGTTGGAGGTGGTGAAAACCAATAGGGTGTATCTAAATTCATACCTTTCATTCTCTCCCTTTTTTTCCCCTATGCAGGTGGGGAAAAAAATTCTACCATTGTGGGGTTTTAATCTCAGTCTAAAAATATGTAGTTTAACTAACTGATCATCTCAGCAATAAAGTATCTTTTTCTGCTATTTTTTGACTACTAATTCTAGTGTGTCAAGAATTAGTATGACATAGATACATACATACATAGAAACATACTATTTTAACTAATCTGCTCCAGACATAAGCCATTCCTCCATCTTATAAAGTCTTGCAGTTGACAGTCATTAAAACGTTCAGGATCCAAAATATATACATTGAAGCCAAATTCAGCTCGTGTTAAAAATTCAAGAATTTATTCTATGATGTTTTCTGTAGATGTTTGGCTTTAAAGTCAAACACTGTTTAACCATACCAGTCCCTGGTTTTCCACAGTTTCCTGCTGACTTTTGAACAGAAAATACTTGAGGGTCTGTTTCTCTTCATTATGATTCGGTTGTGAGTCAGAAGACTCTTGCAGCCTCTCTCATGTGAAGACCATTTTAAATACAACTTCTGCTGTGCTAACTAGTGCTTGACATCCACTGAGGCACTTCAGACACTTGAGAATATTCACCAGGGGCTGCAATACATTCCAGTCCCTGCTTTCACAAAGGACATCAGAATAATGGAGTATCTTTGATAGTCGGCTCCACGTAGAAGGTGAGGTATATCTGTGCATCCCTCTGGCTTGTAGCATCCCACCACTACATCTCAGCCCTCTCTCATGTGAAGACCATTTTAAATACAACTTCTGCTGTGCTAACTAGTGCTTGACATCCACTGAGGCACTTCAGACACTTGAGAATATTCACCAGGGGCTGCAATACATTCCAGTCCCTGCTTTCACAAAGGACATCAGAATAATGGAGTATCTTTGCTTTAATAAAGCAAATGTCGCGATCCTTAGCCTGGAGACTTTGTTGGGTATTTACAAACTTCTCTGTAGTAGTAATATCTCTAGACAACTGTGGGCGTCTAAGCCAAAATACCTTGTTAGCAAGTGGCTTGGATCTAAGTCATTGTACTCTGCTGAAGGTAGCAGGCTACATCATTGCTTTACCATTAGAAGGAGCAGAAAGTACTCCTTGTTAAGTAGTTGTGAAATGCATATCATTTCCCTGCTCAAGCAGTTTGAGGTCTTTAATGGCTTTATTCACAATTTCCAAGTACAGGTTGCTCCTTCTAGGGATTTTGCCTTGAGATAAGGGTGCAATTAGTATATGCTAAACAGCATAGCTATGAACCTGGATGTAGTAAGTTTGATGAAGTAAGCTTCTTTCTGGTCTTAATCCATCAAATATAGAGAAAAGAACCCCTCTGAGGGAAGTGGACACATTAATTCATGTTCAGATTTCAGCCATGTTAGCCTACCAGTGCTAGTCTGCTAGAATCGGTTTAACATGCGTAATACGGTAAAAGCATGCAGAGGTTTTATAGGTGCCGGTGTCTACAAGGAATTGAAGCTTGCTTAGTTACAGTTGTGGGCACTGATCAGTGCTCCACTAAAAGATTTTAAAAATATGAATGGCTAAATAGAAAAAGAAAAAAAAAAAAAGAAGCAGGGAGATATTTAAAATTGAGGGCTTGAAGATATAGAAGAATCTACACAGACAATATTTGTCTCCGTAATGTTCATCTGCCCACAAAACTCAGAGAGAAATAATACTTTAATTCTGAGAAAGGAGAGGATTTAAATGTAACACCTAAACATATTATTTTTTTATATTTTTCATACTTAGAGAATTAATTGTTCCAGTTTGCAAACTGAAATTCCATATAGAAAAAGCCCCACCACATATCAGAGGGAACCTTCCTAATGGCTAAGATTTTTCCCTGTTTGTTGTCTATTCAATTCAGACCTTGAAATTAGTGTAAAGAGGATGGGGATCATGGTTTCCTGGCTTGTTTGCATGTAACGTTAATTTATGCACCCTGGGATGGGATTTTTATGCATCAGATGTCTATTCAAGCCCAAGCAGCTGTTCCCAAGAGCTCAGTCATTAAAGGCAGTGGCTATACATCCCTGTTACTTCTGAAGGAATGGCAGGAGGATGCACAGGAGACCGTACTCAGCCTGGTGCAGGACATTTGGTACATAAAAGAAATTAGATGCATGAACCTTCCCACCCATCACTCTTGTTCCAACGTTCTTTTAAAAGTTGGCTGACTCGTAAGGATTTACAGAAGACCTTCCGCTCAGCTTCTCCAGTGAAACCTAATTTTTATTTATTTATTTATTTAATGTAAAGAAGACACACTCCAGCCTTTTGAAAGCCCATTTTGTCCCCACAGCTAGAAGAAGACGCAATTTAGGATATCTTATTCAAGACATCCGTACGTTGGCTAAGATCATCAGAGCCAAGATGGCCTGTGACAAATTCCTTTTGGATAGACATGACAGACCCCACAACCTTCCCTCTGCCGCTACTTCAACTCTCTCTCTCTCTGTTAATGAGGTACACAACATTTCTTAATCATGCTGTTCAAACAGAAGGAAAAAAAAAATAAAGTATTTCCCAAAGGTGGAAATGAAATAAGCAGCAAGAAAAGTATTCCACTTCCACTTTGAAATTCTGGCTCAACTTAGATAGGTGATAACCCCGCTGCAAGCGAGATGTCATTGTTTAATGCTACATGCATATGGAAAAACTTCGCTCTATAAAAGATGAGTCAAAATGCAGCCGGAGTCAATAGCAAACTCTCAGCATGAAAGCAAAGATGAAATTCACCCTTTCATGCTCAAAATAAATAAAAGGCGAGGGAATTTACATTTCCAGTTTATGGGCAAGTGTCCAGCTGCAGGAAGGTTCATTTCCCTTTCACCTCTATTCCCATGTGTCCGCCTGGTCAGGGACGGCTGGACACTGACCCCGGATACGTCCGTACCTGGTGCTACTCCTTCAGCACACCGGCACCGGTCTCTTAAGAGCTGGCGTATGTGGTTGGGTTTATAAGAGGGCTACCTGCTGCCTCTGGCTGTTCAAGTCCTAACACCACTCAGCCACGCTGCCCAAATATTCTTCTAACAGCACAACACTCCTGCAAATATTTTTCCTAGGAAAATGAGTGACAAATTTCGGGCAGAGTGCTGCGTTAATCATGGTTTAATCATTTCCCTGGAGTGTGCTTTCCATAATGTGTGAGTGGTCCTCACAGAATAACTGATAAAGGAACTTAGTTATGAGAAAAAGATTCAGCTCTGAGATTTAGTTAGTTTGGCTGCCTGTTTCCCTTGCTCAGTCACCTCTTTTGGCATGTATTTTCCTTTTTGCTTGACTTCTCTCTCATTCTTTCTTTTCACATTTTCTTTTCTTTCTACTTTCTTTTGCACCTCTTCTTCTTCACTTACCTACCCCTTTCCCTTTCACACAGCTCATGTATTTTTTTGTATTGCACTCTGCCTCCTTTGCAGATGTGCAAAAGATAAGACGTTTGAAATTAAGCTCTCAAGTCCCGAGGCACAGTTCTCTTGTAACTCTTCACGGTTTTGGATGGCCTTAAATGTTTGTGCCCCTTGATGAAGCTCGATTTTTAAAAACAATGCTCACAGCGCCCACCGCAGCTAAGTACTACTGAAATACACTGTAACGAATCTATCAAGGTTAATGATAGCCAACGGAGTCTCTCCATTCTAAAAAGCGTTGGCTTTATATTATCCTGATGATACTCTTTGAGAGGAAGAAGGCTAGGTATTTCATTTCAGCGATGTAGAAGCCACAGCTGCGTGTGGTGGAGATGTGGTTGTGACTCCCAGGCAAACATTAGCCAGGCTGCTCGCTAAGGGCCTGGGAACTCTGTCACGTATTTGGCCGTGATGGAAACATTTCGCTGCGTGTAGATGGAGCCGCTGCCATTAAAACTATGTCCTTTTACCCATCTCTTGGCAGAAGAGAATGACTTTTTTACCAAAACTCTTATAATTCCTTTCACTAAAAAGCAACTTTATTTCTTTAGTACCACAAATTTGCAAAAGCATTGCCTGGGCACTCAACGCAAGCCGAAGTGAATATGTATTTCTGAAAGAAACGCACCCCTGTCCCCTGAATTCTTTTGACGTCGCTGACTGAAAACCACGTCATGCACGGCAATGCCCAGACATTTCAGCCCTGCTCCGAAGAGGCGCTCCCAGCACCTTTTTCCTCCCCAGGGAGGGGAAGCGGGCGGCCGCTCCTGGCCCACCCTCCGAGCCGGCGCCAAGCACCGGGCGGCCCGGGGTGTCCTGCAGCCGCCGCCCCCCGGCGGC
>NW_008795041.1:4701113-4709570 GCF_000699145.1 Aptenodytes forsteri | reverse complement strand
AGCGCCGCGCCTCCGCGGGGAAGGGGAAAGCAAAGGCTGCCGTGGGGGTGGGCCGTCCCCTCGCCTTCGGATCCCGTCCGGCTGCCCTTGCTGTGCTTTGCCGTTTGGGGACTTCGGGGAGTACAGCGACAGCTAGGCAGAATGTCTGGTCCCTTCTTTAAAAGCTGGAAGCCCAACGCCGCTGAGCCCCCGACCAATACGGGTGCATTTGGGAAGAGCTGTGGCAAGGTCTGCCGCATTTGTAAAAGGCTCGCAGGAAATAGCCGGAGTACAAAGCCGCGATTTCAGCTCCCGTAGTGGGAAGCATGTGACTCGGTAAAGCCGTATTACAACAAAAAAAGCTGCATGTCTTTAATAGCGAATGCAGAGGAGCAGCGTACGCTCGAAGGAGGCGGCTGCCGGGAGCGGCGGCCGGTCCCGGCCTCTCTCCGTGCCGGCTGCGCGGGGCCCGAGCCGCGGCCCCGGCTCACAGGGGCCCCTCCTGCCGGGGCCGGCCGCCTCCTCCTCCTCCCCAGTGCCCCCCCCGGCTCCTGCTGAGCCCTGCGGCCAGCCCCTCGGCCAGGTTTAGTGCACCCAGGAATGGTAAACGCCACTTTTCTCAACTTCAGAGCCCAGTGAGGAGTTTCCTATTGGACTCGGGATGTGTAAGGGAGAGAGTCTTGGAGAGCCGCGGTTTTCGGGGGGACGGGAGGATGAGGAAGAGCCAGGAGAGTGATGGTAAAAGTAAACTCCTTTGGTGGTCTTGTGTTAAAGGTGAGGCAAGGCTCCCTCAGATCGTGCAGGCAACTTCACAAGGCTGCTGCGCCCCAAGAGTTAAGCTTCTGAGAGCTGCCCTTTTTTCATGTGCTAATTTGAAATAATTGGAATGTTTCCTTGCTTTTTATTGAAACCTTTTATTATTCCTGTCAGGAATGATCACTCCTTTCCCCAACATGGTATGCACCATTGGCAAGGCGGTAGAAAAAGAATAACAAGACCTGTTTGCATACACAGAGATGCAGAGACAGCATCAAGGTGTTGAAAGTGCATGATTGATGCAACAGTTTGGTACTGGAAATTAGATTTAACACCAGAATTCAGTCACAGTCCTAATTAAAACATATTTAAACATCAAACTTCAGTAATTAAATTCAATGCTATAGTTGAGACATTGTTCTGATATGACAAGAAACAGCAACAGTTGTTGGAGCTGACCTAAATTAATGTTTTCTACTTATAATTAGAATCAACTTTAAAGACGACTGTTAATTTGTTCATGGAAGGCTTTTGGAGCCGTTTTAATAGGGGAAGTTAGCTCACGTGTTGTTACTGCAGTGTGTTCGTACAGACTGTCTAAGATTTCTCTGTCAAAAGCTCAGATACAACAACCCGTTTGAATATATTACTCCATGTAGTCTGACATTTTAAAAGATTTTAAAGAAAGAAGTGACAATATGATGCCAGTATTTACAGTATCATGCGTTCCAGTATAATTTCTCTGGAAATTAAGGTGACAGCTAGAGTACGTGAATAAAACAGGAATTCATTATGATGTTTTAGATCTTCCTGAGTATCAATAATGGACAGTGGAGACATTTTGAATAAAGATTTATGGAAAGTGTGTCCTTATAAAGTGGTATTTTGTCAGTCAGCAGACCTACGTTATCTTCAGGCAAAAAAAGAATTGCCTGGTGAAGTATAATGCAATACACCGTACTTGTTGTTAGAGCATAAGGAGTGATGCAAGCAAGAGTAGTCAAGTTATGTCTTAAGTGAGAAGAATTCAGAGCTGGTGTCCTGAAGAGTTAGAGTGCATCACCCCTTGACAGATGATCTAATAACATGGATATCAAGTTCCTATCAGACCTTTTTTAAGATCTTCAGTACTTTCTCTGATCCCACTCCTTTGAAGGCAGCAGGTACAGTGGTGGGCCAGTAACCACATCACTTACTTCATTAATACAAATGAAAGAGGGTGTCTCGGTTAACATTTTAGTATTGTTTTATTATCCTGGACCTCAGGATCGTACCTCAGGATGGCTTTGGTACCTCAGAATGATACAACTGGTGGCAAGTAAAGTCTGTGATATTTACGGATGACTTTTTAATGCTGTTCATTGGTTATTATGCATCTCCAAAATTAATTATCTGGGCTTTGAAGTTCCTAATATAGGCTCATTTTTACGAAGCAATTTTTGTTAAGAAAAGAAATATAACTTCAGAATCAGCTTGAATTTTAGAAGATGAAAAGGGGGTTAGTTCTTTTCTGAAACAGTTGTTGTCCTTTTCATTAAAACAAGAATTATTTATTTAAAGCCTTAAAACTGTGAATATTTTTAATGGATATCTGCCACTAGATCCTCTGATTTTAGGCTATGGAGTCTGCTAGCTTGGCAGGAAGTGTCACAGTAGGACTAAAGAAAACCCCTGTATCCTTCAAAGAGCAGGAAAACAGGGGACATTGAAGGCAATTCTCAGGTAAGTTTCAATGTGTATTGAAACCTGATGTTTTCCAGTGCCTAGTACTGTTGTGATATAAATTGCCATTAATTTTTTCCCAAGACACTCTTTGGGTTTTCTTAACCAACGAGAGCATTAACGAGCATTCATGCTTCAGTCAATTCCCCTGGTCCATCTCTCACTTAATCTTTGCCTTCTTTACGTTCTCAACTTCCACGTATCTGAATGCCAGGAAAATCTTTCTCTGAGTGACACACGTACCTTAGTCTCAATGCACAACGGAGAAACAAACCAATTAGAGTCGCAGGCTTTATCCGCAGCGGTGATTTTAGCAGTTTTGTAGTCAAGAAAAAAAACCCCCACAAATAGCCTTTCTCCAATCCTGGTTTGTATAGTTTTGCATTTATCCGTCTCTCGTCTGGACCAAACTGCTGGGTTAGGCCACTTTCTCATCTACCACTGTCCCATCCATTTTTTTAAGAGAGCATTGCTTCTCCTACTTAAACCCTAGGATACCCATGGTTTGGTCATGGGGGCTTTCATTGTTTGAAATGGGATAAACATCGCTGCCGGTGATATCATGCTGCACATTCAAGGTATGGCAGTTGCCCCTGGATAACTTTCAACAAGCTGTAGAGCACTGCTGGGCTGTGGATCTCAACCTGGGAAGCCCAGCGTTGGGGTTTGCCTGCGTGCGTCTGTACTAAAAAGGCCCGTAAGTGAGGCAAGCTCTTAGTTTAACTGGATGGCAGAGATACCGTAGGAAGAAATACCAAAGAGTAAGTACAAAGCCTTGTGAAATGATTTGCTTATTTTTTAATAATTTATTTATGTCCCTTGGGATCAAGAGTTTGACTTTAGTCCCACAAGACTTTGGTCCCACACGTGGGCAGCTCCTTGAAGGATCGGTGTGCACCTTGAGAATTACCAATCCTCACCCTGAAAGAAACAAACAGGCATTTCAACACACTTTGTTCAGGAAGAGAGTTCCAGATAGTGTCTTTCATAAAAGGAAACAATGGCAATTTATAAGGACAGTGCTGCAGATAAAGCAAAACCAAATACACATCGAAACTTACTTGAAAACAAACTTCAAAACCTACTGCTTGGTCCCATCTTTCCCTTGAACATGCTGACAGCTTCTTTTCCTCATATTTCACCTCTCTGTCATCCAAGACAGGCTTCAGTGGGAACATCTGGGAAAGTACCGTTGGGACCTGGGTCTTATTTTCAAAATTGGCTGAAGTCCTTAGGGTTAGGTCAGCTAAGGGAATGCAGGGCAATGAAACGTACGTTTCCACCGCAGTACCTACCTCGTTGTGCTTTGAGTCTAATGTGAGATTGAGCCCGAATCAGGAATACAGGCCTTTCTGCAACACACAGGGAAAGTCAGGCACAACTTAAGGAATCTTAAGAAACTAGATAAGCAGAAAACCACCTGAATTAGCCAGGGTGAACTATAGGGGAGGAGAGGGAGTAGACAGGTAGGTGGTTGGTTTGGGCTGTGCTTGCGGGGATGTTGGTGGGTACAGGGCCAGGCAGGAATTAGCAGCAGTTTTCATGAATTTAAAGTGAATCTATCTTCAAGATGACATAAAGAAGCAGATAGATGCTTTTTGCTGTGTCTGCTCTGCCCTTGGCAATGTGATCCGAGGAATACCAGGCTGTTCCTGAGATCATGGCTACGTGACATCCGTGCTACCGTCGGACGCCTGTTCTCAGGCAGCTTGAGCTGTGGCCAGATCCCATTTGCCTGTGCAGGAAGGGGCATCGAGGCCCTGTGTGGAAGTACCCAACTAGTTTTTTCTGCTTAGCATCACCTTTGCAAGGACAGACTAGCTGGAGAGTTAGGACCTATCCATATGGCAGATAAAACATGTTCTGCCAAGGCACTGGAAGCATCAGGGCCATTTGAGGTTCACCCTGGCAATCCCAGTGCCTGCTCCCAAGCCCGGATTTGCTTCTACTGCCTTGTCTTGAGATTCAGAGGCTACAGACTTTTACAGTTCAATAGGAATTAGGTATCAAATATCTTGGGGCCATTGAATCTACAGTACTTCAGAGAATGCAACTCAGGTACAGTTGAAGATCACAGCTCTCACGTCATTTTAGGTATCAGCTGCTTTAGCCATTTTGTTTATTTTATTGATTTTTTAGAAGACATGAGAATACATGAATTCATTTTTTCAAATTATTCAAGTCCACTTGGAAAACACTAGGTTTTTCTATTTATTTTATTGAAGGGTAGAGGAGAACATTTCAGTACTTTCTCTCACTGGTGCTGTATAATGGTTTAAGGGGGCATTAGACTCCTTTAGACAATTTCCTTGTTGCTGCTGTTAAGCAATGAAATGTTAAGCACAAAATCTGAAATAATTGCAAGCAAAGTGTGCATGCCTTGGATTCCGATATTTTCATCCCTGGATGCCTTACTCCCTTCGTATTTGCAAACAGTGTTTTGAGAGGGTCTGATGCAACCTCTAGAATTATTTCAGATATTTTATTTCCATGAGCTTCCATAGATCTTCATATTTATCTTTCCTGTATCACTGGAAGGTATATGCAATTTTAATCAGAGGAGCTAGTGATGAATTTAGAGGGTTTTATTGTGGTTAAAAAGTGTCCCATGCATCTGTTTCTCTCTCACGTGATGTTATGACTTAGGGGGTCTGCCATCTGTTTACTTCAATGCGGAACTAAGCATAAATACATATATAAATAGCCTTACATTTAAGGAACCCAAAATGACTTTATTTGACCAGATATCTTTTTGGTCCTTTACAAGTTTGGGTTTTGCTCTGGATTAATTTTCATTTTCATAAATGTTGGCTACTACGTAAAAGCACAAACCTATAAAAACATGCCAAATGTGGTTTGTGCTTGGGGATATGTAGCAATCTTTGCCGCACTTAAAAAAAAATAATTGCCCGTAGACACCAAAAATCTGCTGTGATTTCCCTTTACTACATCAAAGGACATGCAATTGGTATACATTCTGAAATGCCATAGTCTCTGCAAAAACATGTTGCAATATGTATTCATCAGACATACAGAACTGCAGATATTTTCGCAGGATTCACAAATGACACATAAACACAGGGAGAAAATGTTACATTCTGTGTATTGCATTCCTTGCTTGCAAATGCATATATGCAATGCTATTTTAGAAGCAGCTTTTATTAGGAGAATATTACCAATTTCTTAAACGGTGCTGTTGTCGTTACTATGAAGGTTTGTATCATATGTTTAAAAAGGAGTACAAAACCATTGTAAGTAGATTCTCTCTGCTCCCTCCTCAAAAACATAAACAACATTATAACGTCACATATGTATAAAATGTAAAAAGAAGCCCAACACATACATGGATGTGGAGCAGAAGAAATACAGAATTAGGAGCCAAATACTAACTACGTGGGCAAGAAGTACGTGTAGCGTATAACCACACATCCAGGATTGTGCACAGACACTCAGTGCAGCCAGAACTGTCTATCCCAATATGTGCTTATACCTTTGTTTCCACCTAATCTGCTTTCCTTTCCTACACACACGTAGACAGATGGCATAAGGTGAAAAGCTCTTGTGACAGGCAGTGGATGAATCAGGGATCTGGTAGAGAAGCCCAGCGCACTCCCTATGGGAGAATAGTTCTTCCCAGGATGCTTCTGCCTGCCAGCTGGGGAACTGCAGAGAGTACGTGTCTCCTGTGTGGGAGGAAAAAATAGGGGTTTTTTTGCTTCAACATAGCTCTATTTTGAGTAATGGTTTATACAAAATGCTGTCCTACATCTGACATGAAATAATTGATAGATGTTAAGTATCTTTATGTAGAAGCACAAGTAGAGATTGAATACTGGGCCAAATTCACCCGATAGCTTAGCTATAACTCAGTTGATTTCAGTAGATTAACCCTTCCCCACGTTAAAGCTGAAGTTAGGGCCTTTTAGCCATACATCAGGTGTGTACAGTAATGTACAAGTAAAAAGAAATGGGTATTAGAAATCCAAAACATATGAACTGACGTTATCTCCAGTTTCTGGATTGATCAATAAAACACAGAGTGGCATTAGAGCAGTGGTTACACATTTTTGGTCTGTTGACCATGGCCAACCCTCAGCATTACTTGCGGGCCAGCAAGCACCTGCCATTCAGCTTTGAATTGCAAATGCACTACGGCCAGTTGGGTTCTGAAGTCCCATTGCAACGTCCTCGTTTTGCGATGGTAAGGTTGGTAACGTCGCTTGGTAACAAGCAGCGATGGCTGCCGCTTGGTAACCAGTGCCCTGTTGAAGGAGCCGAGTACTTCTTTATCCTGAAATACTACATATCCCTCCTCAGTGTTGGGACATCTGACAGCTTGGCTAAGTCTCTAGCCATCAGGACAGGAGGACGCCCAGGCTCACAGGCTGCACGCCGCCTTAGCTGCAGTTTGTTCTTTCAGTGAGTCCTACCTGGGTCACCTGTACGCAGTACTCCTTCCAGCTGTGCCAGGGGAGCGGGCTCAGGTGGGTAAGCTGCCGAGGGTCACATTTCTTTTCCAGCTGGTGTTCATGGAGATTGAGGTGCTTCCTCGGCAGTTCTTTCGCTTGAGCTCTCCTTGACTTGGGGCCCATCCTACCTCTAGAATGGATTTTATTTTCTAAATAATGTGTTCCAGTTCAGTCAAAAGTCATGGCTGTCACGCAGGAATCTTGTAACGAAATTCTCTGGCCTTTTGCAAATATTAGACTAGATGATGTAATAGTTGTTCTAGTTTCATAATCTATGAATCTGTACATATATACATCGTTGTGCTTCTTGAGAAGGCAGTGAAAGCTGCTTTTCTTCTATTACATCTTCAGTTTGTAATTGCATCTTGCACATAATCATTACTGACTTAATACTAATGACAGACAAAGTATATTTGATTGAAGATAAAGCCCAGAAAAAGCAACTGAGAATAAGGCAATTTGGAATGCCTGCAAACAGATTTTTTGTTTAAGTTATTATTCTTATTAGGTTAGTTTGCCTTATTTTTAGTTTACATCCACCTCCCTGAGTCAGCAGAACTGTGGGAGAACAGGCTAGATTTTCTTTTGATACATGCATTAATATTGGAAATGTTTGTGGAAAGTTTACCTGGAGGCACCCACCAGTAACATTCAATTACAACTTAATTGCGTATAAATTTACCTGTTTGGATCAAGGTTACCAAAGGTAATACATGAGACAACATGGTTTTCATTTTTCACAGTGTTGACTCCCTGCACCTCTAAGAGAAGACCTTGGTAGTCCTTAACATAGTCTTCCCACTTGCAAAGGGTATTCATACTTTGGAAACTCAGCATGTATTTTTAGTTCCTTCTGAAGAGTTTTGGTAGTGTTTTTCTCTTAAATGTTCCTTAAAACTGATGTCAGTGTTTCCTGCTCTGTAATTATTGTTTGCCAACATCAGGAGCAGGTTCCCAAAATAATCTTTCCTCATATGAGTAGATCTTACCCACGTGATTTGTTCCAGTGAAATGAGTTATCTGTTTTAAATACTGCCTCTGAGATAAAAGGAGATTACAGCATCAGACCTCCCACAGAATTTGCCTACCAGCTTAATTGTTTTATAAGCACAGAGCACCCAGCCTGCTCTACCAAGTTTTGGCCTGTGTAGCTATACTGGTTCAAGATCTGAAATTTTCTTAGACCTTTGCTGATGGCAAAATCATCATAGAATCATAGAATAGTTTGGGTTGGAAGGGACCTCTAAAGGACATCTAGTCCACCCCCCCTGCCGTGGGCAGGGACATCTTCAACTAGATCAGGTTGCTCAGAGCCCCCTCCAACCTGACCTTGAAGGTTTCCATGGGCATCCACCACCTCTCTGGGCAACCTGTGCCAGTGTCTCACCACCCTCAGCATAAAAAAATGTCTTCCTTATATCTAGTCTAAATCTACCCCCCTTTAGTTTAAAGCCATTCCCCCTTGTCCTGTTGCAACAGGCCCTGCTAAAGAGTTTGCTGCCATCTTTTTTGTAAGCCCCCTTTAAGTACT
>NW_008795041.1:4604667-4698898 GCF_000699145.1 Aptenodytes forsteri | reverse complement strand
GCTGCCCTAAGGATCTTGAACTCCACCATTTTGTGGTCACTGCAGCCCAGGCTGCCCTTGAGCTTCACATTCCCCACCAGGGCCTCCTTGTTGGTGAGAACAAGGTCCAGCATTGCACCTCTCCTCGTTGGCTCCTCTACCACTTGGAGAAGGAAGTTATCATCGACACATTCCAGGAACGTCCCAGATTGCTTATGCCCTGCCATGTTGTCCCTCTTAGATGGCAATACACCTATTCTCTCTACCAAGAGAACAACGTTTTTGTCTATGGCACATGGTGAGGGAGGTAGTATAGCTGTGCGAATCAACAAAAAAAAAAAAGAAAAAAAAGAGTAGCTCCTTCCATTAGCACATGTTGCATGCAGATTGCTTATGCCCTGCCATGTTGTCCCTCTTAGATGGCAATACACCTATTCTCTCTACCAAGAGAACAACGTTTTTGTCTATGGCACATGGTGAGGGAGGTAGTATAGCTGTGCGAATCAACAAAAAAAAAAAAGAAAAAAAAGAGTAGCTCCTTCCATTAGCACATGTTGCATGCAGTTACCCTGCAGGCAGAGTTATAATGGCAGATGCACTATGGCATAGATGGGTCTACATTTGCCCATTTAAAAAAATACTTCTGTCTTCCTAGCCGCTATGTAAAAAAAAAACCAACCAACAACCATACAGAAAACAAGCAAACAATAACACAACTAATTATTTCCTATTACAGGCTGTAAACAAAAGAGAGGGTGTGGAGGTGCTTTGACCTGTTCTTTCAGTGGTATGACTCCTGTTCCTCTACAAATCACCGACCACTTTCCTTTTAATCCATTGGAAACATAAGCTATGAATGTTTATCTGCTGACCAGCAGCTAAGTTAAACAGCTACGGTAGCCTAAGAGACTATGAAGAGTGATAATAAAAAGGCAGCATCAAGATACGCCTGAAAATAAGCTGCTCTAGCTGTCATGTAGGGTTTCTTCATAAAGTATCCCGGCCACAGAACCAGCTCAGTGCTGCCTACCACACGGTACTCTCCTCTCTGGGCTACTGTCTCATTAAATGTAGTTGGGGGTTACAAAGACGTTACTGGGTGCAAATGGAGCTGTGAGGCATTTGCTAGGAAGCCCCCCTTTACTTACCTTCCATCTTTTAATTTCCTGAAGTTTATTGAGCATCATTCAGTTATTTTGCAAATTTGTGAGAATGCAAGTAAGACACTGTTTAAACTTGACATAGAATGAATGGCTTCTGATATGCTAGGCTTATTGGATATGATGTTCTTGCATACGTTCATTTTTAGGAAGTGAATTTAATTATAATTGAATGCAGTGTCTTCATTCCCAGCAAATAGGACTTGCATTGCAAGAGTTTTTTTAACAACTTCTGAAGTAAATATCACTAATAAGTCCTAATATTACAATGATTTCTCCGTTTATGACATGTAATAGGCTTTCTCTAGACACCACATATTAATAATACAGTAACAATGCGGCATTTGGACTGCTTAAATGAAAGTAAGGTCTCGCTGCTGACACCAGGTGTAAGGTGCTTATGTCATCAAAGATAACCGCAAAGTGTGAGCACCATGTAAATAATTTTCTATTCCTATCTATTAAAGCTCTAGAAACTGGAAGAGTTATCAGTTCGAGCACTGTACAAACCACCTTGCAGTTAACAGGGAAGGGCAACAAAAATAATCAAAGTTGTGGACCAGCTTCCGTGCAAGGAACAAATAAACACGGTAAAGCTCTTCAGCCTGGAAAACGTGACTGAGGGGAGAAAAGGGAGAGGACTAGGAAATCATGAGAGGCGGGGAATAGGTGACTATGGATGAATTTACTGAAGCTTCCAGTACAAGAATATCAAATAATACAAGGAGGAGGCAGGTGCTGAACAAACAAAATGAGGTAATTCATCACTGAACTCATGCTTAGGCTATAGAGCACCCTACTACAGGATGATGCAGATCTCAGAAGCTTACCTTGGTCCAATATACGAGGCTAATTTGACTTGCTTGACTAATCATAAAATGTAAATGCCTAGAAAATAATGAAGGCACAGATGAAGGGAAAAATCTGTCAGAGAAGACAGACGTACATTTGCACAAAGTCTTTGTCTAACCATCTGATTATTGGCAAAACTATAGCGAATTTCTAAAAGTACTTTAATGGATTAACCAAAATGAAAAAGCTGCTATATAAATTACTTGCTCTTTTCTCCCAATTCTAGTTATTACTGACAAGAAACTGGAAGGAATACAAGTAATTATATACAAACTGAAAGAGGTTTGATGAATTATTTCTGGTTTTTAATAATTTCTTGAAATATTTTATCTTATGCTATAATATACAAACCAAACAGTCTCATCTTATTTTACTCCTGAGATGTTTTTGTTAAGCGCAGCAACATTTTTTCTAGGCCAGATAAAATGAAATAGTATTGGATACTCATTGGGAAGCTATTGCTGTATTTCCCTTGATCTGTCAGCACATGGTATTTATGCATTTCTCTACGTGGCTTTCATAGAATATTGCTGATTTTAATCTATTCTCTTTAATGTATTTTCATATCCAGTGACTTGAGAGGTCACAGAGTAATGGGAATATTGACAGGTCTGGTTCTAAGCCCTCGACCATAAAGCAGGCTTTAACGGTGAGCATTTACAAAACCTGGACTGATGGGAAGCTAATAGAGGTTGTTCGCCATTGAGCAAAGACCGAAAGAAAAATCTTGGTGTTGCAAAGGTGTTTGCTGGGGTGTTGCGGGGGGGGGGGGGGGGCAAAATCTTCCTGCAAACCAGGCCTATTTTCTTCAAATAATCTCCAAGGAAACAGCCTCTGCCAAGCTAGGATCTGATTACCTAGCCATTACTGTTTTAACATTTCTGCCTTCCTCTTTATCCCAGCGGGAACCGGGCTGTATGGGCTGCCGTGTAACTTGACCTTGCTTGGAGATAAAAAGACGGGTTAGCACACAGCGATTGCAAAACCAGAAGCAAAAAGACAGTATTTAGAAAATAAAGGAAGGAGCTGGCACAGTATGATTATGTGTAATGTTCTACGCTGTGCGGCATGGGTGGCCCGACGAACAGTTCCCGTCCATGAAACCCAGACAGAAACTTGGACTTGGTCATAGTTTCTCCATTTTTAACCTTGTCCCTGCAGAGATGCTGTGATTTTCATCACTAAGATACTAATGATGATGATTTGAGATTATGAAAAAAAGGAAAGAAAAAGGGAAGGAGAAAAAAAAGAAATCTACATAAAATTTTAGCGCTTTCGGTAAACAAAATGACTAGTAAATCAGCAGAAAGAGCTGGATATGAATCTTTAAGTCTTTGTTGCTCTTTTACTACTGTCCTCTGAGCTTTCCATGCAACAAGCCAGTGAGCCCAGAGGTCAGCAGCAATTAGGCATGACATGTTTTAAAGTGTCTCAGGGATGCTAAAGAAAATAAATGCTCAGTGATTAAGCATTCAGCGTCTAAAAGCTGAAGAAAAGTGTAAAGGGAACAAGAGATTCTGTTACGATCAACCGTGGGTGCTCAAACTGGTATGACAACTGTACATCACACAAGTGGTCACTGTCAAAACCCAAGCAAGCCACTGCTGCAAGGCCACGAGGTCCCAGCTAAATCATGGTGGAGGCAAAGGGATAGATTTCCTTCGGCTTGTCTCAACTGCCACCTCATCTCACAAAAACAAAGCAAACCAAAACTCAGCTCATGGTAGTTTGCTGTTTCTATGATATCGTAAAGATTTCAAGCCAAGAGCAGCAGAAGCATGTTTTTTCATATCGGACCATATGGCAGATAATAAATATCGGAGGTTCTGATCGCTGATAACTTCCTATATAGGCATGGGCAGAAAATGCCATTTCTGTAATCAAGTTTCCTGACAGATAATGCCATGTCATTCTTCACACATCCTCACTCTCTCTCTTATATCTTTAGGTTATAAGCTCTTCAGAGCAAGTACCCTTGTGGTGCTCTGATCACAGTTAGACCATTTTAGTACTATTACAGTATGTGTCAGACCGGAGAAAGGAGTTGCAGCCCAGTTAGCTCTAGTTAGGCGGGACTTCTGGTTGCAGTCTTGGCTTTATTTTGAATGGCTCCTCAAAATTATACAAGGTTCTGATTAAAGACACAACAAAACCACCTGTAGTCTCAATCATCTCTACTGATGTCTTGTCAGTGGGAGGAGCTGGTGCTTGTGAGGAGGTGGCCCATTTGCAGCTTTCTAAATCCCAGTTAGTTTTTCCAGCTATTATTTACACATAGCAGAATACATTTTGCATCTTGGGCCTTTGGACTTACTGAGACCAAACCAAGGATTAAGCTGCTTGGGCCATCAAACCCGACTTTGCCCTGCAAAAGAAAAATTATGAACCTGCACCTACCTCAAAAGTGCTTGAACTTCTCAACAGACAAAGAATTAAGTTGCATGATGTGTTTGGAAAGCTTTATTTTCCTCATCATTTTACCTTGTGTGAATTGTGTATGCTCAGGGGTGACCAAAAAGCAATAATCCCCGGGGAAAAAAACAGCATTAAGCCTGGTTACAGCATCCTGCCACAGCTAAATGGTTCTTTTTTAACTACTTGATGGAAAAACCAAACTTACTTTCTTTGTGTTTTTCCCCCTTCCAGACTCTGACAGCACCTGCTCCATTTGCAGATGAAACAAGCTGTCAGTGCCAAGCCCCCCATGAGAAGCTAACCATTGCACAAGCCCGCCTGGGAACGCCAGGTATGTGTAGAGAGCAACATCAGCAGGACCATGGGTGCTGGGACCCTGGGACCAAAGCACAGGCTCTCCCTTACAAACGTCTGTCAATGCTCACTTGTGCCTTCCACTTGGAAGCAGAAAGGCCGGCCTGGTATCTGGTGCTATCAGGTAATGGGGAAGAAACCAGTAACTAGAGGACCATTATCTTCTGCTAGGGAAACAACAGGAGAAAATGTTTCAAGTTGGAGTTTGATGTTTTCGTGGAGGTCTGCATGTTGGTTGGAAGGAAGGCTTGCCAGTCCGCTCCAGCCAGCCTGAAAACTGTGTTGTGTAGTGGCTACCTCCTGGATTCTCTTCCCGTACTGCCTCTGTATGCTGGAAAACCTCTTCTTTCTCTGATGTTTTTGTTGATTACATCAGACCTTAAGGGGCCTTAAAGGCCATTTGCCCTTTGAAAAGAAACCATGCCCGATTTTGGAACTCTTTGTCTGGACATTTTTTCCAGACCTACCTTTGTGATTGGGCTGGGGAAACAGGATGATTTCACATAAAGTCCCAAATAACTACTTCAGCCCCCCTAAATTCCAAGAGATGCTTTAAAAAAAGCCTTCGTATACTTATTTCACATATTTAAAATAAGCTTTTAAAGTACATACACTTTATACGGGTAAGCTGCAGCTTTCCAGTCAGCTCTGCAAGGAACAATGTTCTCCCGTGGACCCTTGGGTGTCCTGACAGCAGAGACATCTCTCTGTGGCTCTGAAGCACAGTCCGTGGAGGTTGAAGCTCTGTTGCTTTCATCTCCGCTGTCCTTTTGCTTGGAGGTGGCACAGCTGTCAGGCGTGTCATTTGGTAAAGCAAGTCCTTTTTCTGTCTGGAGGCTGCTGCTGAAGATGTCGTACAGAAAGCAAGAGTTATAAGGGTGATAGCAGGAGGATGGTGAGAAAAAGAAATGATAGGCTCGTTAGAGAGAAGAGAAGAGCTTAGGGGAAGTATGAAAAAAGGGAAGCGAAAGGTTTATGTGGAAGAGGTAAGCAATACATTTTTACAGTGGTAAGCTGTGGAAAAAAGTAAGTCACAGACAAGAGGGGAGGAAAAGGGAGATGATAGGAAAAAATAAGGAAAATTTTGAAAAAATCCAGGAAGCAGAACTGTCTAGAAAGGCAGAGAGAAGAGAACAAGACATATGGTGGAACTCCGAATGAGGCAGGAAGATGACATTTTTGCTAAATTAGAATACGGGGATGATGGATGATAATAAATAGGCTAAGTCTGAGAGAAAACAGCAGAGAGTACAGAGAAGAACAAGTAACGAGCAGGATAAAACACTGCGAGTTCACCCCCGGTGCATTTTGAATATCAGAACTGGGGTAAATCTCCACAATCATCTGGGAACAAAAACCTGTCCGGTAGAATTAAGTGCAACTTGTTTTGGGTCTGAAAAATCACTGTTGTGTTTCTTTCTCCACAGTTGACAGACCTGTCAGAGTGTATGCAGATGGGATATTTGACCTCTTCCACTCTGGCCATGCTAGAGCTCTTATGCAAGCCAAAACTCTATTCCCAAATAGCTACTTATTAGTAGGAGGTAAGATCAGAGTTATTTATCACGCTGGATTTTTGCTTCTGTGCTTCAGTATCAGAGAGTTATTGCCTTGTTCGCACCCCCAGCTGTTTATACACTGTGACTTTGAATACTGCTTTCACTCTGGGGGCTTTCTATAGGCGATTTGCCTTGAATTACATCTTGCAATTGCATCAATTAAAGTAAAAGTCAAATTCTGCCCTCAGCAGCACAGGCACAATTCCCATTCTAGTTAAAGCAGGTGCCTGCATGACTCTGAGCTTAGAATAGCTCCATATGAATAATTTACCTTTTTCAGTTATTCGCTCAAAATTGTTCAAAGATGGAGATGAGTGAATGAGATCAACCGCTCATTTATTTCTGGCTCCTCGGTCCCTCCACCAGCCAGGCACAGCCCACATCCCCTGGCTGCCAGGTCAGTACTGTGTGTGCAGACCCAGCCCTCAGCATCAGCAGAGAAGCTAAATCCAGCCCGTTATCATTGGAGACCCAAATGTAGGTCATGATTTGAACGTAATTTTCAGCTCACGAGTGTCCCCGGGCAGGTTACTTCCTTACTGGGTTTTTTGCCATGAATATCTTCTGGTTTTTGCTCTGCGGCTGGCTAACAGCTCTTCAGCAGTTGGTACGTGCCTGAGGAGTCACCGGAGGGTGGCTGTGTCCTGCCTAGCTGGCTGTGCAAGCCCTGCTCTCGCGAGGCCTCAGAAACATGCATTTGGGTTCCAGTTTCCCTGCACCTTTGGGGTTGAGATATGCCTCACGTAAACATTTCACAGCAACCTTCAACTGCTCAAATGCTTACAGCAGTGATGATAAAGCGAATGTGAATGCAACCTTCAGACACGTTATACGATGCATCATTTTGCATCTTTGTCCCAAATCAGTTGAAAGGCGGGGAAAAAAAGACCCAACAGAGAGGAAAAGCAAAATCTCCTTATAAACCCACTTTTTGGTTTTACTCTTAAGTTTGAATCGTGGCAATTCCCATGGAGCTTCCTGGGAGGGAAAGGAGACATCCCTTTGTTATGAAGGAAACCTTTAGGACTCTCTTGTTTTCCTGCTGAGCCAGATAGCTTGCAGGAGAAGCTAGTGGAGGTGCAAGACTGTGAGGTTTAAAAAAAATGCAAGTTATGTAGGTTTTGTTGTTGCTTTTAAAGGAGGGAGGGTGTGTCCCAGATCAGGGAAGGAACTCTGGGGCAATAGCCTGGCTCCTTTGAAATTCATGGCATAGCTTCACTTTGCCCTTATTTTTGGAGTGAAGGACAAAGCAGCCAGCACTCATCAGCACCTCTTCCCAGCGAGGCATTCTGCATCTTAGCATGTTTAAAAAATGGGCACCTTTCCACACCCACATACAATTTGTGCTGCAAAAGCACTGGTGTCATGTGTCTTTGTGGACACCACAACCAACCCTTTTTATTTCTCGTTGTGAAGACAATTATTTGGAGCTAAGGATTTTTTTTTTAATAGATATTTGTACCTTCCCAAATCAGTCATTAGAGCAGGACGACAGAATCAAAAGGAAGTACAGCGATATTGTGTCTGCTGTGTACATGAACAAACAGTAATCAAAAAATGAAATCAAACCTTTCTGCAGAATTCAAGCAAAAATTACTATTTTCCAATAATTTTAGTAGACTTTCTTCCAGGAGAGGGTAGCTTTAAGATGACATAAAGGCTGTAAATAAATATAAATACAATCTCAGAAAGGATCTTTCTACTGAAAATGCTTTGATCTCCATTAAATTTCTTGTCAGCAGGCATAAAAAAATGACATAATAGAATAGAGTGGCATTTCACTAGCTGAAATTCTTATGTATATTATTATCTGGCTTTGAATTTTGCACAAACTCCAGGGCTATCTAAGCCTTCCTACATTTTTCCTACTTTAAAGGTCCTTAACGACCATCACAGCAAGAACATCCATTTTAGATCTCAAAAAAGACTGCATCTTTGCCAGCGCCTCGCCTGATAGGTTGATGTTTTCAAATTAGAAAGAAGCAGCAGCTGTAGGGCTGCTCTCACACTTCCCTGCAGCATTAATAAAGTTGCATTTATCATTCATCAAGTACATTTACTATTTGTCCCGGCGTCACAGACAAGTGAGATCCAAAGGCATAGGTTTGACCTCTGGTGAAGGACAACCACTGTCAACCCAGCTATAAATGGGTATCACATTATTCCATGTGGGGTGCCAAATGACTGTCGTAGCTATAATATTGGACAGACTTACAGCTGTGGGGACAGGCCACTGTGTTTTACGTAATGCTATGTGGGTAGAAAGATAATGCCTAACTTTTATAGTCCTCCGGTAACACGGGTGTTGCTTCCCCTCATTTTAAAAGCAATGTGACAAAGTATTGGTATATCCAGAGTTAAAGGTGCAGGATTTCTGGACTTGCTCATTCCACTAGAGCGTACGGCTTCTCCCAGTCCTCTCCATGGGGCTTCCTCCTGCGACTTCCCATTTGAACATGGCACAGGCCTTACTTCTCTTTCTATGAAACCTGCTGAACTCAAAGCTAAACTCAGAGACAGATTCCTATAAAATCTGCCATGACTTGTTTTCCATCAGTGTTTATTGAGTGAGAAACTGTTCTGCTGTGATTTAGAGCTTTGTTGGCAAATGCATCATTTAGAGCGTTGTTTACATAAGAACAAAAAGTGGGATCAGGAGGCCCAGAGAGGCTGAGGGGTCTCCATCTTTGGAAACTCAACTGGACATGGCCCTGAGACCTGCTGTACTTCCTCCTGCGACTTCCCATTTGAACATGGCACAGGCCTTACTTCTCTTTCTATGAAACCTGCTGAACTCAAAGCTAAACTCAGAGACAGATTCCTATAAAATCTGCCGTGACTTGTTTTCCATCAGTGTTTATTTAGTGAGAAATTGTTCTGCTGTGATTTAGAGCTTTGTTGGCAAATGCATCATTTAGAGCGTTGTTTACATAAGAACAAAAAGTGGGATCAGGAGGCCCAGAGAGGCTGAGGGGTCTCCATCTTTGGAAACTCAACTGGACATGGCCCTGAGCAACCTGCTGTAGTTGACCCTGCTCTGAGGAGGGGGGGGGTGGATTAGATGACATCCAGTGGTGCCTTCCGGCCTCGACCATTTTGTGCTACATGACATTTGCGAGCACTGTTATTGCTGACGCTGCACTTTTTGATTGTTTTGAAAGCATTGTCCATCACGCCTGAAATTTCACAGCCCGTGAAATATAGTGGGATTGAGTTACCTCAACATGTGCATATAGTACTGTTTGAGATGTCCTACAATATCTCATTGGGCTCTGGCTGCAGCTCCAGAAAGTGAAGGATCTCTCAGAAGTCCACGGTTGTACCTGCCAACCCTGAGCAGAACTCTTAGATGCCCTGGAGCACCCCAAAATTAGCTAAGCTAATAACTAAGTGCTTAATGGCATTATCAGGAAATAATTAACTGCTGGTCATGCTAATTCTACTGAGTGTGGAGCCATTTTGTTGATACTTCCATATTTTAGTTTGCAGTGATGATTTAACTCATAAATTCAAAGGCTTCACTGTGATGAATGAAACCGAGCGATACGAAGCCCTCAGACACTGTCGTTATGTGGATGAGGTCATCAGAGATGCACCCTGGACACTGACACCCGAGTTCCTTGAAAAACATAAGGTACATTTCTCCCCGTATCCCTCCCTTCCCCTTTGTAGACTGACAGTTGAGAATAAACAGCAAGCCTGTGAAATTCTATTAGCTGGAGCAAATTATTTAATTCAGTTAATTCCAGTCCCTGAAATTAGGTACGTGGCATTGCTTGCCTCCATCTTTGTCAGAAAATGTTATGTTTGTCTTGCCTTTTTTTCTCAGGATGCTGAGGTGATTTCTGTTGTGGGATTTTTAAATGGCAAAATAACACTGAAGAATTATTCACAAATTGACTTTCAGGAAAGGAGATCATGAACCAGAAAAGTTATCGTGTAGTGACTAAAGTCCTGTTAAAGTCCTGAATTAAAGGCACGTTTCTTATTAATGTCAACAGGTGCAATAATTGGCCAGAAATACGTAAAAATGTCATGTGTCCTCTGAAAGGCAGGATAGAAGTTCTTACATGCTATTGACTGTCTTGCAATGTATATAAATCGTAACAAAAGCATAATTAACTAGGATGTATTTTAGTGTCCACATCACTGGGTGACAAATGGACAGCATGACAGTACTAGGCATACATGTATATACGCACAGCCCTAAGGAGGCAGAATCAATAATCCTGCCTCCGTAGTTTTGAAAGCCAAGGCTTTGCCACTTGACTTAGCTCTTCCAGTAGCAATAAAAGCAGGAACAGCTGTCTTAGGATTTGTACAGAATATCACACAGAGCCAGCCAGAGCGATGTGTTAATGGCAGTGCTTCTGGAGACAAGCTTTCTGTTCTTTCGTAATCAATCATACAACACAGCAGTTATAGGCCTAAATCTAGTGCAATATTCTAGGTGATGGCTTTAGGATGAGAATGTCAAAAACGAGTCAGCTGAAGTCGAGAAAAGAGATGATCCTCCACAACGAGCCCCCACTGAATCAAAATTCAGTGATGGTGGCATGTGATTCTTCTTCTGTTCACTGGCAGATTGACTTTGTAGCCCACGATGACATCCCGTACTCCTCCGCTGGCTCGGATGATGTATACAAACACATAAAGGAGGCAGGTAAGGGCAACCTTATATTTTTGGCACCTTCCTTTTCAGCTTCAGCTCAAATTCTTCTACTGCCTTTTGACCACGACTGCGGGGAGAGAAGCAGTAGAGATAATATCACGTTCTCTTACACCCTAATGGTAGGTACTGCTGACTTCAGCAGACAGGCTCACTTTGTAAAACCACAAAGGATGTCCTTGGCTGAATTCCTGCCATAACCCCCAGCAAACCATTCAAATCTGTCACGGAAGAGTCCCATCTGGGTTTTTTTAAACAATTTCAGAGTGCTCAACTCAGAGCTCTGAACCAATGAAAATGAGTTCAGTTCCCACAGCAGCCCAGCCAACTTCAGTGGTTTGTTGATGACCGCAAACTGATGACTCCTTGACACAGCCCAGTCCTGAAAACGGGCAAGCACAGGCAGCCTTCAGGAGGCATTAGGATCCACTTCTGATTTGCACTGAGGGTTCTTTTTACTACGCTGGCAGAGGGTTTAAATCAGTACCAGAGTGGTTAATTTGCAATGACTATTTAGCAGTTTGGTTGACTACCATATAACATTGAACGTGACCATGCTGAAGTCACCAGGGGTTTCTATCTCTTCAGTTCAAGGAAGCCGAATTAAATCTGAGGAGACAATATTAAGCCACAGTTCGCCAGCAGCAGCTGCTCTAACACAGCAAACAGCGCGGGAGGAGGAACTGATCATACCTTTCTTCTCCTGCTCCCTGGAGGTGCTGCTCTGAACACTAGCGAATCCATCCTCTTCCTGGTCTACATAAACGTGTATATTGGAGGCTTAAAAAAATTCCAGAGCAAATCTGCCTGATGGTAATTTGTCATGCAAAGTGACCTTCTCAAGCCATACAATGACAGCAGTAGACCAGGTATTGACCTGAGCTGAAAGAATAAACTTTTTATAGCAGCAGTTCTTGATCTTTTTCCACTTGCAAACCTCACTGTGGTGTCAGACTCACAACCTTCCTTTGGGAACTGCTGTTTCAGAGCCAGCACCAGCGTATTTCACTAGGCAATGGAACAAAGGGACCTCTGGTAAGGACGGGTCACCAAGGGACACACAGCATACGCGCTGGCCAGGCAGCTATGTTGCCTTTCTTCTATAAGGTGCTGAGTGCACGGGACAACATGACAGGAGCCCTTGGTGTCACTGCATCGTTACCAGACTGGGCTGGAGCCTGCCCAAGCCTGGCACATCCTTCTCTGCTGTTGTTGGGCATGGTGCCGTGCGCACGCATCCTGACGAGAAATTCAAACTTTGTTTGCAGAATAGAGTGTGGACTTACAGCTTCAGGGACTTATGGTCTGTCCCGTGACCGTCACTGCAAGATGCTGGAGAAGCAACTTCAGTCTTGTATGGTTGAATTTTGTTACATATAAACTGGGAATAATGTTACCTTATTTGTGAAAAGTTTTGAGATCTAGTGCTGTAATAGTCCCAACGCTCCAGAACAGCATTATTACAATAGTGAATTTCCCCGTTCTCCTAGGGTGTTTTGTTTTAAATAGACCAATGCTGTGTATGCACTTGCGCATTTTCCTTAGTTCCAGTACTCCCATTTTCCCACATCAGGTTGTTGGGGAGCAGAGAAGCGATGGGAACTGCGGAGCTCTTTGTGTAGATTCCCATGGTCTCCCATTTCCCCACTCCCTTCAGTGGGTGGGAGGGCATATGGACAATGGTGAGCTGGGTGACGGTGCACTGACTAAACCTCTGCACATCTGTGAACAATTAGTTTGGAAAACGTGAGTCAGTCCAACGCATGAAGCATAGGAAAGCAAAATCAGTGACTAAAGGTAATGTTCTCGTACATGGGTTTGTGCAGCTACTTGAAAACAATTCCGCTTTTGGCTTAGCAAGGGTAGGGTTTGGATTTGTTCATATATTCTTGTAGCTCCTATCTATAAAGGCTCCTGGCTCAAAGTAGTTTTCACTGCTTCCAAAAATAGTTTCCTTAGTGACTGCTGCAAGCCTGAAAAGCACGATCAGGAAAACCTCTCTGCTCGTGATTAAAATAATCTATTTTTTTAGCAGAGTATTACTTAGAGATCAGAAAGAAAAAATATCACATAGCATTTAGTCACAAGAGGCTGCTAAGCTTCTTGATTCCATCTCCAGATCTTTTTCTAACCCTGTGAAATTAGCTAGCAATGCCTGCCTACTTCAAGTGAATGTCTGAGGATTAATTTGCCAGTAGCCATACCACCTTTTTAAGACAAAGCGCTCCTTTGTTTTGCAAAACCATTTCCAGTCTTACCTTACAGCTCGCTCTCATCAGCAGCTTGATGTTGCAATTACATGTAAGTGATAGTAATACTTTTTTGTAGCCCTATCTAACTACTAAACCAAGGTGTGCTAGCACTCTGCTATTGCTGCCTTCGTGGCTTGCTTTAATGGTTCAAGTGATCCTGTCTTGATAAGGAGCAATTAAAAAGCAATATATTCCTCAGGTGTGTTGAGGAAGATACAAGCAGTATTAATAAGCGGCCAGTTTTATTAGGGACGGATCTGTTGGAGCAGGGAGAGTGGTTATGCAGCCACTGACACGGCCAGGTAGACATGAAATGGGGGCTATAGAGACCGAGACCCGCAGTCCCCACGCTGTATCTGTGTTTGTTCACACCACCATTACGCTTCATCTTCCTGTTACAAGCTACCGGCACCTCCAGGGTGTTTTCCAGTTACCATAACGCATCTTTTACCTGAGGGCGCTTCCTGGCTTTGGCCAAGGCCAGAGGCTGGTCTGTTTTACTCAGCAGAACAAAGGCTGCCAGACGGTGCAGCACAGGAGTGGAGGGGAGAGTGGAAATACACAGGAGCGCAGCAAATGGCCTTTCAATAGCGGGAGTGGAAGCCAACCCCCCGCTCCTTTATATAACGTTAAATAAGGGCTACGCTTATAGAAAGAACTGCTCAGTGAATTGTCACAACCACGAGGTTTAGTCTTCCTGGCTCGGGAGCCCCTGCCAGGCTAATAACTTCCACATCACAGCTGACACTGTGAAGAGGCCAAGTTTTAGCCTTTCTGAAGACTTGAAGAAAAATGAACGGTATAGCAACCTAGTGCCTTCCCTAAGCTCACACAGGAACAACGGGAAAGAACTAGGAATAAGACAGGCAGAATTGCGAGTCTCTTACCTTCGGTCAGGTATTTTTGTGTTCACCCTCAGTTACCTGCCACAGTGCCTGGTCCTGCCGTGCTTTCTCAGCGGGCTTTCTTTTCCCACTTTGCTCAGGAATGTTCGTACCAACGCAGAGAACCGAAGGTATCTCAACATCAGATATCATCACAAGGATCGTCCGGGACTACGACGTGTACGCCCGGCGCAACCTCCAACGAGGATACACCGCCAAAGAGCTGAATGTTAGTTTTATAAATGTAAGTACACCGATCTGCTTTTGCTTCTGAAACACTCCTAGGACCCTGCATGTAGAGTAAACGTTAAGAAAGCATATCTTCCTCCTGCTGCTTTTAAAATAGCTGGGAAGAACTTAATTTAAAAGAAACTGGTAAGCTGGGGGTAGTTTTAATTGCTCCTATTAATTAGCAGCTTCATTTCCATCTTATGCTTTCACGTTTGTGACAAAGCTGCTGCTCCCCCTTCCTCCTTGAGCTGTAGGTGACAATGACACACTAGGGAGGAGCCCACCCCCCCACCGCAGGCTTCTCAGCCATTCACCCAAGACACAATTTCTTTCTTTATTCCCATTGTGAGAAGCCAGCACAGAGAGCAAAGATTTTGATATGCAAACTTTCTCTACAATGTGACAGGAGAAAAAAAAAAAAAAAAAACCTAAACCCAACCGGTGAGCGGATTTTGATATGCAAACTTTCTCTACAATGTGACAGGAGGAAAAAAAAAAAAAAACTAAACCCAACCGCTGAGCAGTGAGATTACTAGAGGAAGCTAAAACGGTTTTTAAAAGACAAGGAAGCGTGTTAGGAAGCTGGTACGTAAATGATGCTGATCAGAAGCCACAATAGGTAGGGCAAGAGCACCATTTGAAAGGGTGGCTCAAATTATGCAAACTTTCTCTACAATGTGACAGGAGGAAAAAAAAAAAAAAACTAAACCCAACCGCTGAGCAGTGAGATTACTAGAGGAAGCTAAAACGGTTTTTAAAAGACAAGGAAGCGTGTTAGGAAGCTGGTACGTAAATGATGCTGATCAGAAGCCACAATAGGTAGGGCAAGAGCACCATTTGAAAGGGTGGCTCAAATTATTCAGCTTCCACATACAGAACTGCACCTTACCCTCCAGTGAGGAGTAAACACTTAACAGAAATGAAAGTTTACTTTCCTTCATTTTCTGTTTCACGTCTTAAGGCCTCGAGATAACCCACAGAACTGAAGTCTTCCTTGTGATTGGGCTGGCTCACAGCAGGACTTCCCACCTCCTTCCCTGGAGCTGGGAAACCCCCTTGTGAAGGACTGAATTGTGTCATTTCATGAGGGTTTTGTTTACTTGTTTCTTATTTTGAAGTCTGGCAGATAAATCACAGATCACAGGGCATAAATATTTATTTCACAGTGCTTTTTTTTCAGTCCTCTACACCTCCAGAAAATCCTGCTTGTAAGTACTCCACCCAGAAGGATCACTATTACAAATATCCATTAAATTAAGGCATGCGGGATGCCTTGGGGGTTCTCAGATTTAACCTTTAGTAGCTCTGAGGTTAAGATACTGTTGCATAAGGTATGCTTCTCCCCAGTCTCAGATACTGATGTATCCTGAAGTCTCTCCTGGCGCTTGGTTATTTAGCTTATAGTAATTTAAATGCAGAAATACTAACTTGCATCAGAGGCTGTTTGTGTTTCAAAATGAAAAAAACCCCAGGATTTCACCAAGACAGAAGAGTGCTGGTCTCCTCGTTAAAGAAAGGCACGGTCACCTATTAGGTGCAGAGTGAGTTCGGTTTCTTTGGACCTTGAGGATTTTGTTTGGCCTTGTGGCCTGCAAAGACAGTTCTTCTAGTGTTTCACAAACTAGAATAAAACCCACCTCAGCACTAAACAGTATTTGTTTTAAAAGTAAATTCAAGTGCCCATTAAATGAAGTTCACAGGAAATTAAAAGCTGATAGTGATCTGTGCTTCTACAGAGACCATTACACCTTCAAGGGCACAGCGCTCGTTTGCTGTGGCCCCTGTATGTTTGAGGAGCACAGGAGCGTTTCGGGACAAAAGCCCTTTAACCCTGAAGTATTTTAGAAGCTTGGCCCGATGTTAGCCCCCTAACATTATCTTCTCTGTCCCTCTCTTCTTCTGTGTGCCTTAGCAATTAGGAGTTCGCTCTCTTTTCTATCAAGTCTGCTGGCCACAAGCTGCTGGCCTACGCACATCTTTCTGTTGCAGCCAGAAGCTCCTGTATTAGCCAGGCTTGGAGGTGAAGAGAGTTTTCCTTCTGCACTGCAGAAATCAGACCAAAGAGACATTTTGGTCCAAGTTACCATCCAGGCTGGCAAGTCAGCAGTGGGCTGTGTTTGCTAGGAAACCCAGGGAGATTTGCCTTTTGCTTAAGTTTGAGCTGTTAATTTCTCACTGGTATCCTTCACAAGATTCATATAATTTTCAAAGTGCATTCAGTTTGAAAATATGGAAAGATTCATGTAGTGAATTAAACACAGTAATCACACAAGACGGTCTTTTCAATATGTACCTTCTGCTCTTCATTCCACAAATGTTAAATTTGCATTTATAAAAATAATGTGGGAATAGTTAACCAAGGCCATATGTATTAGGATACATTAATGCAATTTTTTTCATCTTCTCAACTGTCAGTGGCTAATTATTTCCAAGTCCCTACATATTAATCTCTGTCCACACTTTTAAAACAGGAGAAGAAATACCGATTTCAAAACCAAGTGGACAAAATGAAAGAAAAAGTCAAGAACGTGGAGGAAAGATCAAAAGAATTTGTTTACAAGGTGGAAGAGAAGAGCCATGACCTCATTCAGAAATGGGAAGAAAAGTCCAGGGAATTTATTGGCAACTTTTTAGAGCTGTTTGGACCCGACGGAGCCTGGGTAGGTATTCTGCCATCCCAGGAAGTCTGAGTGGTTTTTATTTATCTTCTGTAATGCAGATCAAGAGCAGATTCTTTTGCTGCAGTCTTTGTTTTGAAAGCCAGCACAGTAGGATAACGCCAAACCTGCTTGCTGAATCCAATAACGCATGCCAATACTGCAGCGGGAGGATTTGCCACTTGTGGCTGTTGCTTCTTTGGGATAATTTCTGTCCCTTGTGAAGGTGCGATGCTGAATGTGATACTGCAGTCAGTATAGCTGTGTAACAGCAGCACACGAGCAAACAGGCTAACACAGTCTATTCCCCCCATTAGCGCTAAATGGGACCACACAGACATCAGGGAGAAACTATACACTGGAGGTGGTGAGGGAAACAGGGACGCTGAAAAGTTTTTCAGTAGTTCTTTTCATGCTCTGTACTCAGCAGAAGATGACGACTATTTTCTAACTTTAAAACCTACTGATTTAAAGTTCCAAGAAATGATTTTACATGGTGGGGGGCCAGGCTCATCTGACTGACTGCAGGGAAGGCTCAGGTGGAACTGAAGCACTTTCGAACCTCTCCTCAGTACATGCTGGCTTCACAGAGCCCATTTACCAAAGGTCCCCAGGTGCCATGGAAAGGCTGTTGAGAGTCCGTAACAGCATCCCTCCGGGGAGAAACCCCGTGGCCTTACCTGCTCAAACCGAAGTCATGCACTGAGTGGGTGGTGAGTTAGTGACACTTCAGAGCCCCAACTGAGTCCTGGCCCCCATCTTTCAGTTCTGATAGCTTGCCAAACCTTGAGAAACTTTGTTTTCTTGTACTACTTCCCTTTGCTACTTGAAACCAACAGCAAAGCTTATTTTGAATGTAAAAGTTACCATTTGCTTGAACAGACCTTCCCGTTGGGAGTCAGTCCTTTTCCAACAAGCTCTCTGTGCAGCTGTGTTCTGGTGAAAGCCCAGGCCCCAGCCAAGCCCTTCAGTACATCAGCGTCATCTCGGACGTGCTGCTCTAGTTGCAAGCTCCAAGTGAAGCTTTTGCTCAGTCTGAAGAAACGTGAGCAAGCACGGAGGAGAGCAGCAAGCAGGGCAGGGTGAATTGAGGGGAGCGGAGTAAGAGCTAGACAAGTAATCCTGCAGAACAGCAGGATGCTGCAGAGGTACGTTTTCAGACCGTGGCGTGCAGACAGTCAGGCAGCTCCCTCCTCGCTTGAAAGCAAACCTTTTGCAAGAGGCTTGTGCAAAGCTTTAACAGCTCATGGATTACAGTTTGAGGCAAAGTATCAATAGAGCAAGCCAGAAAAAACAGTTTAGGACTAGCATGGAGCAGATACTACTGGAATATTTTTAAAGAGCCAACACACACAATGTTCTCTCATGTCACTTATCAGTTCATACCTGAACAACTTCCCATCACAAAAGGTACCTTCTGTTGAAAGGATCTCAGGAGAGTTTTTGTTTATAAACAAACCCTCAAGAAGATTCACAGAACCCTGGTGAATTAAGTAGCCCACATCACAGCTGCGTCACAACTCCGTGCCACCAAAGCACGTAGTACCTGCCTCTTACTGGAGTTCTCATCTTTTCTCTGCCACGACTTGCTGTGTTGATTACCACTCAGTTGAGAAAAGCCTAAAATTAGGCTGTGAAGGCTTCAGAACAGAGACTGCATCTTTATAATCTCCTTACAGCTACATCTATCCCGTGCAAAGGCAGGTGCTCTCTGAATAACACCGGTCCCAGCCATAAAAACAAATAGCTTATTTAGCAATTTGTTCATTGACAGTATCATCTTCTTTGGGGAGGGGAAGAGGGTGAACTCTTCCGGTGAAAAGCCCAGGTTTACCTGCATTGACCACATCCACACGAAGAGTGCTTCCTCTGTAAGTTATTCTCCATAGAGCTGGGCGAGTGTTCACCATGTGGGATGGTCCTGTGGCCACAGGTGCTGAATAAATAAAACTAATGCTAACAGGGCACATGAAATCTACAGTAGGCAAGATGAGTTTGGCTGTGCAGAGAGGGGAAAAGAATTTCAAAGCCTTGATCCCATTCCCTGTCTCTACCCACTCAACACTGCAAACTGATGGCATTTTTAAAACCCCTTTGCTGATAAAACATTTTACCAAATTTGATTAGAGAAAAGCTGCTCTGCAAAGGTCTTTGGGGGGGGAGGTGGAGGTGGCCTCCTGTTTACTGAATTAGTGTCCCAACCACAGAGTAGGAAATCTGGTGCAACCGCAGAGACCTTTGCTAAAAACAAGAGTGAAATCTCCTTGCAGTGTTGTAGGAAAAGCGTCAGTGACAGCAAGCTGAGAACTCTTGTGGCTTTTTTAAAAATCAGTTTGAGCCTTGCAACAGGAAAGACTTTTAAAATAATGATAACTTGCTATTAGTGTCAAAACTGTTATTAGCATTAATTTGCCTTATCACCATTAGTTAGATGTTGCTTTTAATGTTGACAGTGAAAGTACAGGAATCGTTACGGGCACGCTAGATTCCTAGATCGGTAATTTGCATGCCATTAATATGCTATTATTATTTCACAAATAATTATTATAATACATTTTATGCTAGCATCAATTTTCTAGAAGTAAGGGCCACATAACCCACAAAAAAATATCGGTTTCTGAAAAGGTCAAAATGTCAGTTTTGAAACGTCAAGATGTCTATAATTCATTGGCAATTTTGCCCACCTGTGCAATCCCCTGTATGTATTTTTAATGCGAGAGAGTCACAGAGGGGTCAGAAACACTGATTAACATGGCATGAAACTTTTGTCCTGGCTTGAGAGAGGACCACCGCGCGGCCCGGCACGGAGGCCCTAATGGCAGACACCGCTCCACGGACGCGGAAAGCGGCAGAGTTCATTCCACCTTCTCTCAGACATGTACGAACAGGCAGCTGCGCTTCAGCTCAGCGGAGAGAAAGCAAGCCTCACAGGGCAGGGTTTCCATGCTAGCCTCCCTCTCAGAGGAGACGAGGTGTCCCTCCAAAGGGCCCGTTTCCCTCTATTCAGCGCACAGAGGGAGTCGGGGATGGCCACAGCGGGAAATGGCTGCATCACATCAGATGTCCGCGGGGGCTCAGAGGAATCTTACAGGTTGCGACTGGAACCCAGGGCCGGCGTTTAGGCCACACCGTGCGTCTGCAGCCTGGACCTGAGCACGACCTTGAAAGACTCAGCAGCTCAAAAGCAGCAGTCCTCCATAACACCCAACTAGCACTTGTTTTGTAAAGCAAAGAAGTATCAACACGTAGGCAATAAAATTCAGAAATAGGCATAATATCTTTGCCCAGTAGCAGGTCTGCCAAAAGCAAAGCGTTCTCTCCCTGAGCTGGTTGGGTGTACCTGAACTCGCTTGAACCAAGGCTTGGAAATTATTTTCCCACCTCTGGTAAAGGTCCAGAGCACGCTCAGCCTTGTCTATCCCTCCTGCACTTCAAGGGAGCCATTAACACTTGTGCTACTTCTTCAGCACCCAAGGGCCCGAGGCGCACCCCCCCCATTAGGAAGACCTTGCCTGCGAAGGGCATGACTTACTGACCCTGCTAGAGCACAGCTGGAGGGGAAGAGTCATTCTGGAGGCAGGTGAATTACACCACCACCTCCTCCTGCAGCAGTTGTGGTTTTAGCCAGCAACCTGGTGGCTAAAGCACTAATGCAGGAGGCAATTCGGACTGGCTGGGCACTCACCCTGCCGAAGGCGTGAGCACGCAGGCTTGTTCAAGCAACAAACTTTGCTGAAGCAGGGACCGGGAAGCAGGTGTCCTACAGCCTGGCTGAGGGCCTTAGCAGGAAGGTGGGGTTCTCCTTTCCATCCCTGGCCCGCGTGGCCCAAGGTACAGTCAAGTACCCCCTGCCATGTGGGATACCAGCCAAGCTGGGACACTGATCTCCCCCAGCACCGGTACCACAACACCATGAACCACTGCAACGTCACTGAGCTTTTTGAAGTGGCTGGTAAGGCGCCAGGGGCAGGAGGGAGTTAAACTGTTTTGCTTGGCCAGGAAAAAGATATTTCATATCAAACATAATTTTTTTTGTTGGGGGTTATCTTCAGTGAGAGGATGAAACAGACTAAGTCAAGCCAACAAACTCAATTTCTGTGATCTAAAGAGAAATTTTGCACTCCTACCGCTGCATTTCAACAGGCTCCGGGGCTTTGCCAGCCCTGGTGACATCCTCACAGCTCTCAGCAGCAGAAACCCTCCCCACCCGAATGCTTCCTGGCACCATTTATCAGGAGCAACCACCATCTGCTAACTATTGAGATTTTAGGAAGTCTTGACTATTTTGGACCTAGCAGTAGTGCAGGGGTAGGTTACACACTGTGGGTCTTTATGCGTGAGAGCATGGCTAAGCGTGGCTCCAGGCAGGAACTGTTCTGTCACTCTGCACTGCAGCGACGTCCAGGCTCTAAAACTAAGTTAATAAAGGCCCATGCAATAAAGATATAAATTGGGTGAGGGAGCTCACAGAGGAACAGTTAAGCTTGGTATTTGTGCTCAATCATTAACCCCCGGGATTAGCAAACACCAGAAACCTGATGGGAAAACCTAGCATTTGCCCCTCTGCTGGTGGGAATACTGAGTTTCAAAGAGGGGGAGGAAGAGCAGGACGGGCAGCCGCACGTTCCTTGGCTGGGAGGAAGGTCATCACAGAGCAGAGTCGCTGCAGGGGGAAGGGGAGGAGGAACAAAACAAAAACTCAAGCTGAGAAAGTCTGTGGACTGCAGCTGCCCAAGCAGGCAAACCCAGAATACGTTCTGCAGCAGTATTTTGCTCTCAGACCTAAGCAGCGACTTAACTTTGTCCGGGCTGGCTCTTCCGTTCCAGCCGAGCATCGCCTGCGATCCGACTCCCAGTACTCCAGCCAAGGTTGAGACTTCTTGTTCCCCATCCCCAGGAGGAGCAGCGAGGCGCTCGCATTTGGCATTTTCCACATGAAGCCTGCAGCAGCCACGCAGTAGGTGCTAGATCGCCTGTAACCCAGCCTGGCAGCCTAACGCAAGGCCACGTAGGCACTAACAAGTAGCGGCATTTGCCTTAGTGCAGCAGATCGCTAGACTGAAAAGGTGGTCTCTTCCACCCGACCAGCTCTGGCAGGCCTCCACTCAGCTTTACAAAGCAAAAATGACAATAAAGCCCAAAGCAGAACATCAAGCCTGCACGTGTTTCTCTTTTCAACAAAGACACCCGAATTCTGGCACTCCCACCCCCAATTCAAGGGTTTGGGTGGTGCCTGCTCCAGGTAGCTGGGGAAGTGGCTGCCAGTATTTGGCAGGCACCCGGCTGCCTCCCTTGAGAAGGGAAGGAGGAAAAAAGGCTGGGCCAGTCAGGAAGCTCAGCGGGAGACGGGTGGTCCGTCCCAGCACGCTAAAAGGAAAAGCTCCTAGGAACAAGGAACCTCGGGCGTTCAGGCAGAAAACTGACTTCTTGAGACAGAGTGCGACCAACACCTACAAAAAATCTGAAGGGAGCTCCCCCCCTAGCTGGCTTAGGACAATGCACACACTATTCTCACACTAGCGGTGTCCGACCTAAGAAAAAACCTTGTCATGCAAAAAACGGGTTATTACGAGCACAGTAGAAGAGGCAAAGGCTAAGTGTGGGCTGAACCGGCCATGCTTCAGAGCTGAAGTCTATCCTCTGTCCCCCTGCCCTCTCCCAGGGGAGAGGCACAGTGCAGCGCAGCCCCTGCCTGCCCACAGACATACCTTCCCCTCTGTGCATTACTCAGAGAGCATCTTTTCACTTTGCTTTTGCAGAAGCAGATGTTCCAGGAACGAAGCGGCCGAATGCTCCAGGCTTTTTCTCCCCGGCAGAGCCCAAACAGCAGTCCTACGCGAGGCCGTTCTCCATCCCGTTCTCCATCTCCGCCCTGGGTCTTCAATAAAGCCTCCCCTCCCTCTTCTCCAAAAGCTGCCTCTGCCTCCCTCAGCAGCATGAGCGAGGGAGACGAGGATGAAAAGTAAAATAAAGATATATTTTTTTAACCATGAGACAGAAGAACAAGCTATGAACTCAACCGCTGGATGGGGAGAAGCGCGAGGAACATCTGGGGTATCTCTGACAGCAGGGAATGTGCTCTGGGAGAAGACGCTGAAAACGGACCGGAGCACAGCAAGTGAGATCTCAGGAAGAGCTTATCCCATCCCCACTCCCTCGCGGTGCCTGCAGGCCCGGCCAGCAGTGCTTGCCAGACACAGTACCGGGGACTGGCAGAAAAACATACACCTTTGTCCAAGTTTCGGTCCATGTGTTGCTGCTTACAGCTGCTGCGGCCAGGCCAGGCCGGCAGGGAACTCTGCACCGAGCGGGGCTGGTGGGAAGAGCCCTGCCGGCTCCCGATCCGGACCCGGCACACAGGCACGCGACGGCTGCGGCCCGTGGATGGAGAATATGCAGTCGTACCGGTCCCTGCTAACCTTGAGCTCTTCTGGCACGTGAAGCAATGGCATTGCTGCAGCAAACGCATTCAGAAACGGGAAATAAAATTTTACTTTTTTTCTTTTTGAATGAAATCTGCCCCAGACCCCAAACCATGCCAGTGAAATGGAGAGCTCTCCAGCTGAGTTGGTGGAAATCCATTTAATATATTCAAGCTATTGAATGCTGCTTGTTGACCAAGCCTCCGTACGGGCTGTATGTAAAGAGTCAGGCTGCATTTGCTTTATCAAATTGCTCTCCGTGTTTCTAGTGCCTGAACAGCTACCTGATAACTTCTGTTTTGCTCCCTGGTTTTGCACTTTGGAGGCAAGAAAGTAAATGAAAAGACAGCCCTAGCTGGAATGTGTTGTTGTAGGACATAGATAGTGTGAAGATTTTTACTGGTGAATTCTAAAAAAACACACGTGGGATCCCAAGGCCCTGGGACGCGGCCTCCTAGGAAACCCTGCTGCTCCCTGCTACGTATCACCAAACGACGAGCACAACAGTGCTGCTGTCCTCACATGCTGCTCAGCCGGTTAAACAAATTTCTCATCAAACTCTAAACAAGATGTGTTCACAGACACCCTGTCCCTGCAGGGGTCCCGAGGCCATTCCTCTACCCTAACGTGGAGAAGAAGTTGGAAAAAACAATGGAAACCTTTTAAACAGGATTAGGCGTGGGGATTTTCTTTCTCTGCCCATGACACCCATACAGCCCCAAGCAGAACAACAGAAAGGGTAGCACGAGTGAAGCTTTCCCCTCCTCTCAATGCACCAGCTGATCTCCTTCCAGCTTGGCAAAGCCAGACCTGCCTGACGTCCGGCTCCACCGTTCAGTCCCACAGCTGGTACCTGGTGAGGTGGCTGCAGACTTGCAGGATTTCTGAGCATGGGGAACCCCCAGCCCCCAAAGCTGCCCTGCCCAACAGCTCAGAAAGCCGCAGGAAGACACCCAGCCCGCATCACTGTGCTAGGGCTGTGAAGCAACGATGCCGTTTTGCTCCCAGGCTTGCCTGGCGAAGCCTGCCTCAGTGCACGGGCACGTTTGAGGCTCACCAGCCCAGCACCAGCTTTGGTGCCAGGCCAGCAAGGTAAAGGGTGCTGCCGCCTGCCTGTCCCACCGGCAGCCTGCCGGGCACAGACCCCGAGCAGCCTGGACAGGGGGTCGCAGCAGCAAAATCGCCACTGTGCCACTGCTCCCTGGAGTTGCAAACCCATCAGGAGACACAGCCTGCTGTGGGCACCACCAGTCAGCACTTCGCTGGTTCCCAGCGCAGGCAGCACAGGAAACACTGGGAGAGGGAGGGCTCTGAGTGGGTCTTGGAATAAAAAACTGTGAAGGAACAAGAACGCCCGAGTGCTTGAACACATGGGGTGGTAGTACCTGCTGGCAGCAGCCCCCCCCCAGGCTACCATCCTTACCTCGCCGAGTGACCTAGTAGGTAAACTCCTTTCGCTCCTTCCCTTCCAGATACTCTTCCAGGCAGGTAAATTACAGACCCTCGTACCAGGCACCAAATTAGCCCCGCACTCTGTTCATTCCCTACAGCTTTCATCCCTCCCCCACCATTGGGTCACCAATTTTTCTTTGGGAACACTTTGCCGGACACTTCTCTGACTACCACAAGACTAAGTACATAATCTCTCTTGGCATGCTTTGTCCTCTGGAGTCAGCTAGTTCCTTCTTCACAGAGCTGCAAAAAGAGACGAGCAGGGAACAGGGTGAACTACTGCTTTCACTAGAAAGTGCAAGGGGAGAGCCACAGCGAGTTCAGCTGCTGCCAGCTGTGCACCCAATGGGACGATGCAATTAAGACCTTTCTCAGCCTTAGGCAACCTGTTACTGTAATTTCATACCTGGGATGCACTTGTTAGTTTTTCGGGTCCTTTGCAAGTCGTAAGTCTTCCCATCACAAACCACTCCTCCACCACGGGAACCGTCTGCTCTCTACTGGTGCTGTTCATACGATGAGCCATGTCCAAATGCAATGGAGGTGGGCAGGTTTTTGTTGTTCCTGGCTTTTACCGTTTGTTGTTTTTGTTTTAATTTCATAGCGCTTACTGTTCAGCAGCCCTTGTTCAGTGGTTTGAGTGGAAGACAGCACCACGACTTGTAAACAGGAACTGGAGAAAAACTCACCAGTGACCTCTTCTTAACAGAAGCTGTTTCTCAGAGTCGCAGGTGGCTACCCAGCAACGAAGCCATATACTGTACCAGACGTCCTTTCGCATTTAGGATATCAATAAGCTGAAGCCTTTGCCCTGCTGGTACAGACACCAATATCCATGTGCTGTCTCCAGCAAACCAGAACCTCATCGTCTCTGGACACGTAGAGGGCAATTTTGCACTTCTGAGTCATGGTTGGGTTTTATTTTTCATGAGTGTTGCTTTAATTCAGTCCTATTTATCAGGCAAGCTCCACATGAAAAATAAACAGAGTACAAGAGATACTGCTGCCTCTCACCTTCATTTTATAGCACCTTTGGACACATAAACACAACCCCCAGCGTAAGCCCCACTGATAGCACAGTGCTTGTTCCCCCCATCCTTTGTACCCCAGTACAAAGTACCCGTCCTTACGTCCCCACAAATGCCACTAGAGCAGCCTCTCCAACCTGCTGCTCGGGTTACTACTGCGGCTCTCTGCTCTGACAGGATCATCTCTCTCCCTGCCTTCACTCAGATTTTTCTGGCTGCAAGGTAAAGGTGGGGAAACGCTGCCTCAGCTGGCAAGGCGCAGCAGTAGACACCAGCAAGTTTGAGACCTCCCTTCTCCTCTGCCCCAGCGCAGTGGAATCGGGAGCCACTATTTTAATTCTTACTTCTAAGTGGAAGAAAGAGGCAGTGCTTTTGCAACCATCCTGGTTCTGCTTCTGAAAACCATCCCCAGCAGCAGCAGCAGCAGCAATGCTCCTGTGTGTGCCAGCGTGGTTTGCAGCTGTGCCAGATCTATGCAAAACTGCAGCAGCAAACATTAGCCACAGGGACAACTCCCGACGCTGGCCTTCGGACTTGACTCTTCCTCCAGCTAAGTCAGTCTGATGCCTGCGTGTCCCTGCTGAGCTCCTTCCCTTTTGTCCTTTCTGTAAGAAAGAAATTATTACTGCACCAGCTGTAGAAAAGATTTTTTTTTTTAAATTATTTATTTTTTGTCAGTCCTGCCTCAGGAAGGGAGAAGCTGAACCAGCAGGCGAGGACTTAGGACTTCCCAGCTAAGGTATTTTTAACTGCAGAATAAGAACAAATTTCGAAGTAATTTGGCATGGCAGAGAAACTATTTAAAGGCACAGAGTCCACACCAAAATGCTCCCTGGTAATACAAGCTTTATTACTGAAGATGGATTTGGGGCTGTTTTGAGCAGTGTCTTGCATCACATAACGAGACATCCTCGTACGCTCCCAGGACCGTGAAAGCCAGCCTGGCTGCAGTCCCGCTTCTCTTTTGCCACTGAGCTGCCTCCTGTGGAGAGGAACCACGTCTGACTGCTGCCTCCCCACAATCGCACTGCCTTTTAGGTACCAGTTCTGCGCACACATACCGCTGCGTAGCCGACAGCGCTCTGGGAAAGGACGACAGGGACTCTTGTTCACATAGGCCTGATCTAAACCCAGGGGCAACATGAGCCAGCGCTGAGTCGGACCCTCCCAGGCAAGATGACACAAAGCGAGAACTGCAGCACCCCGTGGTAGCATCTCCCTCTACTGCAAAACAAGCACCGAGTTAGATTTGGAACAAACTTTAAATCCAGTAGTCTGAACTGAAAAGCATTTTCAGTTTTTTAACTGGGATTTCATTGCACCATAGAAACCCTGAAGACACTAGCAAAGAGCGCGACTGGAAACAGTCAAAAAGTCTCCACTCTAAGTTCATATGAGTTTATATAAAACAGGTAGGAGAATATTTGAAATGTGGTTGCAGAAGCAGAGATGATTTTCTGCAGTACAAGGCAGAGCTCTTGTGCCAGCGCTTGTGAAACATCTACAGTATTTCCTTAGTTTTAAATCCTTCCATCATTTAGGCACGAAATACAACATTGTGTAAGCTCACTCACAGGGATAATTTAACTCAGAAGGCTCAAGACAGATAAACATTTTAAAAAAACAGATTATAATTTTTTGTGTATACTAAAAATTATTTCCAAATACTGTAGGGACAGAATTCTCAAAAGAAAGAAAATATTTAGAATAGCACAAAGCAGTACTGACAGCTGGACGGTGGATGAAGTTAACAGGAAATGGGCATTTCAAATAAAGCCACAAGAAAACTAGATGCTTCTTCATGAAGAGGAATCCTGACTTCCTAAGGGGACCGGCTCAGAGCTAGGACCACTTATCAAGGAGGATATGGCTGTAACAAATCCCCAGCATTGCCCATTCTGATCTCTCCTGAATGCTGCTGCTGCTCTCCTTGTCTGCTTAGCTTTCCCTTTTACGTCTAAAAGTCATCCTGCCGGAACTGCTGCTACTCACTTCCACCTCCTCTCCCCTGAAATAAAAGGCAGAGGCGCTTTTGGTCTGGAGGCTGGACAGGCTTCACACCTTGCTCAGCTATCGGCCACAGACGTACACTGGAAGAGGTAACGACGAGACGACTAAAACAGCTCTAGAGCCCAACATCGGTGGCAGATCCTGTGCCTCCTTCCCCACTCCAAAGCCTTCATTAAACAAGGTGAAGCTGTTTAAATTCCCCTCAGCTCGTGGCTTTGCTTCCTCAACTGCAATCCTTGCTTTTCCACTCCAAAAGTCTCAAGGCAATGACTTTTGCCAACGGAAGCTGCATGGTGGGTCCCTGGTGCTGCGTCCCCATGAGCACACGCCCCGGGAAGCTGGGCCCTCGCTGTGTACAGCCCAGCCTGAGGTCAGGAGGTTCTTGTTTCGGTGCAGGGCAAACCCCCTCGGGAACAAGAAGGTCCCCTGAATCTACAGAAGGCCTACCAACTCAGCTCAGCAGAAAGGAAGGATTTGACACTACATCGAATTTGCTTGTAAAAAAGGGGTAATAATAAACCATAATGGGGAAAAAAGTCCTATATAATAGCACATAATTAAACAGCAGTTTCACTTGAGCCTGGTACAGACCTCTGACCTCCTCCTAAAACAGAGCTGAAAATGGACCTAGGGCTTTGCCTCTTGTGTGGAGACCCTTTCAGGCCACAGGCTATCTTAAGCACTCCCGTTCTGATCTTATTTTGAAAAGAGTTCTTTTTCCCCTCTCAAAATACAGTGTGTGTTCCCCAAGCACGTGCACACAGATATTTTCTGCCCTTCTCTTTCTGAAGGGAAGGCCCTTTCCTGGTGCGCGCAAGGTGGCATTAGCATTTCTAATCTGAATGGAAATCAAGGCCGCTGCCTCACAGCTCTGCCTGAGGGAGAGGAGATAGATGCAGAACGAAGTAAAAATATCTGAGAGCCTTTGGAAATGCCAAGAATTGAGGCTCTTCCTACGACAAGTCACTCTGGTGGATCTCCCAGCTGCATGCAGCAGGCTCCCATGTTGAAACCAGTTCCTCAAACAAAAGGCTTGGATTCCTCTGCCCCAGCAGTTATTCATGGCCAGTTTATGGTTGGGCCAATGCCTTTCTTCAGTTCAAAGAGTTCTTTCACACTTGGTATCTCCATCCCTTTTTAGATATTCTCTCCAACGGCAGCCATCCTTCCTTCAGTGAGAAACAGTGAACTGCAAGTTCGTAAGCTAAGTAAGGCAGTTTTTTGCCTTTCACACAAACGCAAGAGCCTGCTCCATATGCTGGAGCATGGCAAAACATAACCTGAAGACAAACGGGCAAAACAAATTTAAGGAGGATATTATGCCTTTGGAAGTATCACCTCCTTTAACCCTTCTCAAAAGGCAGTTTCACCCTATGAAAAGACAACTGTCCCCTAAAAGGATTAAAAGGTTACAGAGATTGATCCCAAATTTCTCTGGTAATACTTCATGGTCTGTGCTATAGACAAAATAAGTGACCTCTGTGGAGCCATCAGGATTTGACTACTTACAACATTTTCCCCTCATCATTTGGTAGCTCAGCTTTCCGTTTACATTTAGGTTTTGGATAAACGTCTCACCTCCGCAGGCAGGGGGGATTCCTTTTGCTGGGCAGCAAACTATGTTAAATAACCACAGCACAGCAGTAAAATACCTGGAGGAGCCCAGACATGCATCTGAGGGGGGGACGCCCCAAACCCCTACTCTGCCTGATTCGCTGCCATTAACTGTGACTTCAACAAGTACGTGGGAAAGAACCAGGATTCTCCCTTTTTAAAGCCACCTGAAGTTCCCTGATCTACAGGGGACGCACTTGCTGGCACAGCAAAGCTCATGCTCAGAAACACGTCTGTGAGGGCAGGTGAACCGAGCTGTTTCAGGCTCTGTACCAGTGCCCAGACCCCGAGTCGCTCCCCCTTTGCAGCAATGAACCCACAGGCTCGAAGCACCTCGTCAGGGTCGGCAGGGGCTGCCTCGGTATCTGGCTGGTGAGCTTGGTCCTAAGGGATCAAAGAGTGCAGTAAACCCTAAACCCCTGTGATTGACTTCTCCTACTTGCAGAAGGGGTGCAAACAAAACCTCTGGCAAGGGAAAGCTGGGGATCCAGGAATTTAAAAACAAAAAAGCCAAAAAATCTTTAAGTGACTGTGGTAAACAGAAGCGAAAATACAGTTGCAAGACACAGTTTTCACATTTACAAAACCTAGCAATAAATTAATGCTTTAAATGTTTAACTGCACTAATCAAGAAGAAAATGGTCCGTTACCGCAAAACAATTATTCCTGTGCCTAAGCATACGAAGGCAGGAACACTCAAGGGGAAAATCCCACATGGTGGCACTGACCAGGCTGCAGGCCCACATCAAGTCTTGCAGGTATTTCAAATTCTAGGAACAGCTTTGTTACAATAAATTACAGCCTCTTCAGCACATTGTGATACTTTTTATCATTCTCTAATCATATTTCCCTACAAACAAACCCTGGTTTTCCATAAAATAAAGTAACTGAACTGCAAAGCCATCGTCCACTTAGGAAAAGTAGATTAATTATAACCTGCTCTTTACAAGTGACTAGCTTCGAATACCAAGAGGGTTGTGTTATTTTAATGTACTACATACCATACTAGTCTCTAGCTTTTTCATTTCAAAACTCACACATAAACCCAGTAGGAACCCAGTTACTTTGCTACTTGGCCATACTTAAGATACTTTGTATCATCAGTTTAAAAGTTAACTAGTTTCATTTTCAACAGCGTCCTGAGCTTGCACCGCTACAATACATGATTAAAAGCCAAATGCCAAAACAAAATATGAAACTATCCCTTAAAGAAAGTTTCTGGGGTTTTTTGGTTGTGGGTTGTTTTTTTTTTTGCGCTCTGGTTATCTAAAAGGTCTCTCCCAAATGTGTGCATTTACTCCAGAAAAGAGCAAGAAGGACATTTCAAATATTCGTATTGTTCACATGCAAATAGAAAACTGCAAAAGGCATATCCTGTATGAGAACTAACCAGATACCCCCACAATAGCAGCTTCGGAATGAAACATTAATCCAAACAGCGTAGCAAATCTTGGGTGGTTTAATTTTTTTTTCTACCACCCCCCCCCCCCCCCCCCCGAGTACCTTTTCTTCAAACCATCCCACAGCACGTACTTGTATCATAGACACAGAGAGAACGTGGAGAACCGTCAGAAAACACCAGGCAAGCTCACAGCCTGTATCTTTTAAAGAAATGGAAGAAAAAATAATGCCATGAGGTCAAGCACCTCTGTTCTGACACGCAGTTAGCCATTATGCAGAGTGGTGGCACTACCATGCCATCCGCAGAATGGACTTCACCCATTAACTGAATGCAATTATATATACAGGGACGTGCCCAAGGTGATCTTTTTGCATGTTTTACCCAACTGTTCCACTGTTTATCAAGAAACAAAAAGTTAGAGATTAATTATATATTTGAGCACTGACAGTTGTGTATCAAGCACCTTGATAAAATACTTTCATATGCCATTAAAAATCTAGAAACTTCAGTTCTCTTGCTGTAAAACACAATGTTTAGCAAGCCGGCATTCTCAGTCATGAAGTGCACAGAGTAACAGCAAGACAAAATGTATTTAAATATACTGGAACAAACCATAACTCCAGCCTCTTCATCCATCACAAACGGCTATTTGCGAAATGTTTTGTAAAGCTGGTAAGCTTCTACATTGTAACGTACAGGACCTGGCCATTTTACTTACTGCATAATGTAGCAGGCAGTTTTCAAGCATACCGCATCATACCGACAACGGACACCCATTTACTGAAATGGACACCCACATCTGAAAATAAAGAAGGAAAGAATATTGCTTCCCTGGTGGTAAAACTTAACCTTTAGTTCACCAACATTTAGAGACGTAGAAACTACCACACAGCCATGACTCACACGCACGCACAAAAACCCAGGTTCCTTTACCTGAATGCAAAGCTAACTATGCCTTAAGTCTTGGTCCTCCACAGCCCCAAGGATTATATTGAGTATTCTTATGTCTACGAAGAAATTTATTATCACAAGGATAAAGAGCAAAGCGAAACAGGCAAGGGAGGCGTTCACAGCAGCACAGTAGAAGCCACGCACACCACCGACAACCTCAAGTCTGCTAGGACAGCTCCTACCTTTTAACGACTTACATCTCGCAACAGTGCAAGCTGGCATCAGTTTCCATAACCACAAGAAAATTTTAATGAAGCTGTCCTTTGAAAGCCTTCCAATACCAAAACACAAATCAACATGTGACCTTGAAAACTGGCAGAACTGAAGCTTTCTTCTGAAAAGTCTTGAATCAGCATATTTACAGGCGCCTGCTCATTTATTAATTTCAAGAAAAGAATCCACAGTGGCAGATCAAGGAGGAAAATCATCTTACAACTTTCAAATCGTGTCTCCTAGTTGCATGCTAGTAGCAGCAAAGTGACATGCCTGTTGCCTTTGGACTAGGAGATATGAAGGGGGATAGTTTGGGCCAAGGACATAAAAAATCATTCAAGTCACTAGATGGAGAAGGGTTTTCAGACTGCGGTAACAAGTTTTCCGAACGGCCGATGCTCTTAGACAAAATACAGCAGGCATTATTTACTAAACTCACTTAATTTTACTCTTACTACTAGAGGAGATGGTACAAAAGCTAAAAGTAAAAACAGCCCTAATTAAAGATGATGACTATAAACCAATCTGACAAAAAAATGTTTAATTTTTCCTATTAAGCATGCCTGACACATTTGGTATGCCTGACTACATTTAGAAACTGTCTACTGCGAGATTTAAATTTCTTACTTTCAGTGGAAACAGAAGTACTGAATGAGTCTACAGCAGTCTAAAAAGAGACATGAATGTACAATGACAGACTGATCCTTCATTACAAATTGTTCTCCCACGTAAGCCTGTGTCCTAGAGCCATAAATTCTCATTATACTGCTGCTGCTGCAACTAGTTGCTTCGCATTCTACAGACAGCTACTGTCAAACATTATGCTGACAAATTCTGCAATTTTGAGCTACTTAATTAACCACTCGGCTCCTGTGAATATCCTACCATGGCAAATGGTAAGCAGCGAGAAAGTGCAACATGCAGATTTCTTCTCATCTGAAGGTTTAAAATAAATTCTTCATCAGAAAGAAACTTGGATCTCAGTTCTAGCATAATTCTGACCAACTGGAGCCTCATTTATTACTTAACAAGAAAGTTAGTGAGTCAAGAAATCTGGGTCTCCAGGCATTTTCCTGTTCTGGAATTGCCTGGTAACAAACTTTGTTTTTCATTTTCTTGAATAAGTTACGAACGCATATAAAACTTTATGGAAAGTTGAAGAAATTTCAAGGTAGAAGCCTTGGGTGTTATTTTATAACAGACTTTTCAAATGTCAAGAATAATCCAGGGAATTTTAGCTTTAGGGAGATTTATATAGCAGAAAAAACCAAATCCAAACCAAAGAAAACAATGCGTGGTGACAAACCGTGCTGACGTACCCAGATCAGTCAGATACCAGAGTTTCAGAAATGCCCAATAACTCACTTCTGGTTCTAAACTGCTGTAGGAGCTTCTGCTACTTCAATGTCAGGACATCAAAAACTCCAGGAAGCAAGGATGCATTAGAGGCAATCCTTAACAATACTGAACATTAAAGGAAATGTCACACTCCACAGAAGTATTAGGAAGTGGCTAAAACTGTAGGCTTCCTCTCTATTCGCTTCAGAGGAAGCGTCAGCACTGCCAAAATAGGTAGCTCAATCCCTACCTTCAGCATCTCACTGAATTTGGTCCCTCTAAATCCCGTATTTCCGCAAACCAGCAGTCTGAAGTGCTATGAAGCTGTGCTCCTGCCACAGCAACAATGATGATTCAAGGGATTAAATACTCCCTTCTGTTACCTGCACCGATATAGTAAACTAATAAATTATTAAATCAATAAATTAAGTCTTGATCAACAGTAAGGGCTATAAAACCAAAGGAAAAATAACACCATACACTTGTATAGCAAAATGGTTAGCGAAACCACACAGTCTAGCTAAATTTACGTGAAGTTTGAAACACACAACGTACGGATAGTACCAAAATTCAGCTCTTGGGTTTTGCTAACGCTAACACCTTTTCTGCTTATAAAGCTGTGTGTTCCCTCAAAACTAAGAATTTGGAGAACACGAATGAAGCTTATTTTTTTGAAATATTACCTTATATTTTCAAATGGCAAAGTTCTCAGTCGCCAAGTAAGTTTAATTTATAATTATTTCAACTTAATGCTCTTAAACTACAACTGTTTCTGGATTCCTCTATGAAAGTGAGAAAAGGAGAATGTGGGGTGCTTGCCACAGACTTTCTATTTTAGGCAGTTATTCAGAAACAGCCATTTCTAGGTGAGAGGCCTGAACTTCTTACCTCAGTGTTCTGAGAAACAGCAATGAATGCTAGTTAAAAAGAGAGTAAAACAAGAGTCACTAGGTTAACCCAGTTTTCTCAGACTACAAAAGAGACAATTAAGTTTTATCCCAAAATACTTTAGGGTTCACACTCCCACCTGCCCGCCCCCCCCAGCTACAAACCTATAGAAACCGGGGAGCTTATCTGTATAGAGAAAGGAATAACGTAGAAAAAACATACTTGCAGAAGTGATGGACCCAGAGTAATTTCTGTAGTGACTAGTTTTTCAAGAAGCCAGTCTCCCAACAAATGCTCTTGCAGTTCCATTATTTTGTAGAAAGAGACATCTTCAGATTTACAATTAGCAGAAACATTCTTATGTTTCAGTTTTTCCGCACAAATCAAGTACAATTTTATTTTCCATACAACTGCTGTCTTCGTAAATATTTTGATATCAGGTCCTTGGCATAACAGCAAAATCAAGAATTGTGAAGTTCAGCTATGTTAGCACGTGATTTTATCTTCTTAAATACAAATCAAGTCTTGTGCCACAAGAATCACTGGAAGGTAACTTCAGAATGAAAACTAGAGTTTCTTGTGAAAATAAGCGTTTCATAAAGACTCACATCTGACGGGAATAAAACATATTTATGAAAGACTTTAGAAGTTTTAAAGTCTTAAAATCCACCAGATTAAATGTACCTGAAAATTCAGAGTAATACAATACGGAAGCAATTGCATTTATTTATAGTTCTAGAACCAACTTAAAAAATAAATTATGCTTGAGATATTAACGATAAATCTCAGGGGGGGGAGGGAGATGGACATGGAAACACTCAAAGGTACGTTTCCATAGAAGATTTCAAACTGCTTTGTGCCAAAACAGGCAAGAAAAACACTTTTATCCTAAATTACTCTGAGCTCCCAACTGCAGCTCTCTGAGAGTGTCCCTCTGTAGGCATGTGTGAAGTTGACCTTGGGCTGCCAAATCACAAACTAAGCTCCACAGTGTGTGAAACCAAATCAGTCCCTTAAAAATGTCATCATGTAGTTTTTACATATTTTTATTTGTCAGCAACGGAAAGAAAAAAGGAAAATAAAAGTATACACAAATTATATACATGGGTATTTGGACTAGAAACAATTCCAACACAAGTTACAGAAGACTCAAAATTAAAACATCACCAAGTGACCTCATGAAAAATTAGCTTCCCACTCCTCCATTGTAGGTTCAGTTGATTCAAATGATGCCACCTCAGAGGAAAGGCAACACGAGACCTCTTTCCCTCTTGGATGCTAGGTGCAACACAGGCCAGCTCACCACTAAGAGTTCTGTCCCATAACCGATGTTGGGAACAAATTGACTTGATTTCCACCCATGTCAGAAACTCACATCATAAAACCCAGTACAAGTTTAGCACACTGTTAGCAGTTCCTCAGAGACGGCAAGCGTGAAACAGCTAGCAGGTCCCTCGCGTAAGGACAGTCCCTGCTGAACAGCTGAGAGCAGGGATAGTGCACCACTTGGAAACATGCCTGACACGATCTACAGAGGGGATGAACTTCAAAGGCCTGTCAATCTGGCACCTCTGGGCAGTATTCAATTCATAGGAAAAATTTTAATAAAGCAATTAATACTAGTTTGACAATGTCAGAATTATCACAAACACGTCAATCCTACTGATACTACATAAAAAGCTCTAGACTGAAGAAACAAACAAGATCTCTATGCCAATTTCTGAGATCTTTTAAGGCAACATAATACTGCAATTAAAGCACGTGAACTTTAGATTCTTATTTATTTTTAATTAGAAAGCCACTTCAGTTACACAAATCTTCATTGCTTCAAATTAATGTCAACAGCTTAAGTCCTGATCCTGAGAACAGATTCATTTAAGTGGGATTACTCTCATACACTGTTTACTTGTGCAAGTATTTGCAAGATTCAGCCCTGAAGTTGCTACACAATTTATAACTATGTTCCTCATTTGTGAATAAACTCACCTTTGAACTCAGTAATACATCGTTCTGTCATGTGCCATCATATTCTCTTAAGTTCTGCAAAAACACGTTTATATATATTAATTCACAGGCAGGTGACTATGTCAGGAAGAAGAGACGAAGAGCTACTGGAAACCACAGCATCTATATGGCAACCGAGGAAACATACAAAGAAACTGAACACGGCACGGTCGGACATGGTTATCCTCAAGAGATAAATACTAACAATAAACATTTAGGCTGTTTTCTACAAAATGGTTTATATCAATCAAGACCACTTTGCACTTTGCAGCACCTAACACATAAGGATCTAAAAGTGCTTATTAAGGGGGGGGGGGAATGTCTTCCATGTCAATGAGGTCAAGATTTCACCCTAAATACTAAATTTGGGTGGAGGTGAATAGGAGATTGCACTACACTGTAAGATGACTCTTGCTCACTTTTTAGAGAAAGTGAACAGCTGTTTCAAAGCAAATTCTACGTGCCACTGAGGACAAAGAAAAGTGTGTTATCCAGTTGGAGCAGCAAGTGTAGTGTACATAGCCAAAATGTAGCTTGAGTTTTCCAAGAACACAACAATTAATATCCCTGTTCTTTAAGCATGTGTCAAGGGACCTGCTTTAAACGCTGCCCAAGAGGTAGCACAAACTGCAGCAGGACAAAGACTTTCTCAGTACTATCCTAGGTCATCACAGTCAAGTACAGAGGCAAAGACTGCGCATTTGAGTTGTAAAAGAAGCATTTCAGTATCTTCTGAATATTTCTCATCAAGTGCTGACTCTGAAAGACCCCTTGTTAGCGTCAAAGCAAAGCCTAGAAAAGCAGGGAGCACAAATATGTACATGATGTGTACATGATACGATAGGTATCTATTAATACTAAACTAGCCAGGGGAGTAATAGATCACGTTCAAGACACATACACCAGAAAAATGCGCACTGGACGAAAAAGTTAAACTATTTGTTACACTACGACACATAGAAGTTGTTTGCAAATTCTCAGGAAGAATCGAGGAGCAAACATGTCCTGCTCAGTTTTTGTTAATCACTAAACACAACAGATACGAAGCATTTTCACCGAAAACATTTTTTTCTTTTTATGTGTCCTGTAACTCAAGACAAGCAGGTTGCAATAACATTAGCAGGCCATACATCTGAAATCCATAAAAAAAAGAAATACACTTTTATATCATCAGAAAGTTTGGAATTAACAGCCCCGAGATGTTAAAACAAATAGTTATAACAGACTCCAATCAAAGGTAGAAGGAACTGAAAAAAGATCAGCATCTGTAGTTAAACTAGCCATATTAAAAACCCATCCGCCCTCATTTTTCAGGCATACCCATTGAAAAACTCTCTTCTAATCGAAGGTCTGCTGCTGTTGTTTCCTAAGAGTTGTCAGACTAATACCCCTATGTAGAAACATGGCGTGAGGACAGTGAGTGAAGAACAATTTATGGCATACCTTGGATCTCCACTAAAGCACAGGCTGCCTAGACACGGTTGGAGAGGAGAAAAGTTGCTTCTCGCTCACATTCACCGTAATGCCCACAAACAGACCTTGGGAAATGGAAAGAAAATGCATTCCTTGTGCTCTACCTTCCTGCTCTGAGCTGTTTGTACGTGCTCAGGGTTGTTGGAAATAGGTGCCATTTCAGGGGACTTCATTGTTCGAGTCCTAAAGCACATCAGTCCTGAAAGCCAGCCAGCTGTTTCTGTGAATAAAGTGAAATGACTTATATACCATAACATCCTTCACGGTATCTTCAGCTTTCATTCATTGGCTTCCATGGTTTATATTCACTTCATGAAAACAAGTTCAATATGCCTAAATTTTAGTAGATGTGACTTCCAACTGGTGTTTCAGTCAAACTAGTTCTCTGATTTCACCCCAGCAGCATAGCTGTATCGCTTGAATAGCAATTTGCCTTCCCTGCAGCAGCGCCTGCAGTCGTGGGAAATTATTGCTCTGGAGGCCACAGGTGTTACACCCTCACCGTGCCATGTAAAGATCCCCTAGCCAGGGTCAAACGAGTCCGGTTTGGGAGAAGAGGAGGACAGCCCCATCAGCACGCTCCCTCTTCCTACCTGCTGGCAGAGGGGGCTCAGAAGGGCACCGCTTACCAGCTGACAAGTCAGACGGCCTTCAGCAGCTGTCCTGGTATCTCCACCTCTGAACAGTACGGCAGCACTCCGCAGAGACATGTATGAGAGAGCGTTAAAACAGCCTGGCGCTCCAACGTGACTTATCTGTACAGTGTAGTGAAAAGCCCACAGAACCTCAAGCCCTGCAAACTCATGAACTATTCACATACACATTCTTGAACTGACTGCAACAGATAAGAGTAAGGGTTTGCAAGGTAAGGACTCCGACTCTTCAAAGAAATGGGGCTATATGAAGTTTATTGCTCAAAGCACTTTGTAATCCTTTGATGAAATGTGCTATGTAAGTGCAAAGTACCATCGTTAAGTCAAACTAAGATTTTTTTTTTTAAAAACACCTAGGAATCTCTCAGCATTTCCCTGTTTACCTAATAGATCAGTTCTTTATAAAAAAATATTGGGAGCTCAGAAGGGCACCGCTTACCAGCTGACAAGTCAGACGGCCTTCAGCAGCTGTCCTGGTATCTCCACTTCTGAACAGTACAGCAGCACTCCGCAGAGACATGTATGAGAGAGCGTTAAAACAGCCTGGCGCTCCAACGTGACTTATCTGTACAGTGTAGTGAAAAGCCCACAGAACCTCAAGCCCTGCAAACTCATGAACTATTCACATACACATTCTTGAACTGACTGCAACAGATAAGAGTAAGGGTTTGCAAGGTAAGGACTCCGACTCTTCAAAGAAATGGGGCTATATGAAGTTTATTGCTCAAAGCACTTTGTAATCCTTTGATGAAATGTGCTATGTAAGTGCAAAGTACCATCGTTAAGTCAAACTAAGATTTTTTTTTTTAAAAACACCTAGGAATCTCTCAGCATTTCCCTGTTTACCTAATAGATCAGTTCTTTATAAAAATAAATATTGGGAGGACAAAAGGGACAGTTCCCCCACAATTTTAGTAAACAAGTTTCATTTTTTCATGCTAAAATCTGCAATATCTTTCAAAAAAATATCAAAACACCTAAGAGAAACTGAGGGTGCATCAGAGTTGCTTACAACTCATCTACTTCATTCCCACGGCTAGGATATCACCAGAACTTCTAAATTTCACAGATTTTTCTGAAAGGCCATAGTATTAGAAACAGTATTTGGCAAAGACTTTGTGAAGAACAGTTTCCTAATAGTCAGCAATAACCCTTACAATAAATTTAAGGGGAAAAGACTTAGGTTTTTTTTTCTCTTCGATTTTTTTTTTCCCTTAAATCAGGTACCAGCTATGTTTTGCCCCTCCCATTTCTACAGTATTTCCAGTTACATGTATTTAGACCAGTGACACTTTCCAAAAGCTGGTGTACAACATCTTTATATACACTACAAATTCAGATTACCAGACTATAGTCAGACATTGAATATATAAATAACTTTGCAAACTATTTACAGGTTTTAAACTAATCGGGTTCCAACACTCTTAAGGCAAATTCATTTGTATGACTGGCTGTCTGGCCTTTCAGCATTTCTCAATTCATGAAATTGAATTACCCCCTGCCCCTCTGTTGACAGAATTTCTTGCATGGAGAGATGATCTAACTACTTACGATCTTTCCTCAAAACAAGGAAAAATGTATAGAAATGCATTTCTGTGTTTGCTTGTCAAGAAAATCATTAAGGTGCATACCAAGAAGTGGAAGTCCCAATGTCTTACAACAACATAATTTTTGTATGCACTTGACAAATGGATTTGGGAATTTGGGGAAAGCATCAGTTTAAAGCTGCACAACCCTTTTTAGAACTATGCATTTATAAGCTCATTAGATATAAGATCTGAAGAGCTCAAAGGGATTTTCTGTAACAGGTGACACCGTGCAATATAAAATGCAGCAAAGAGTGGATTTTCAAAGCGTATGTTTAACTACATTAGAATTTTTCTCTTATACTGTATTGTTGTGCAAGATACTATTCACCATTTAAAGGGATCCTGCACATCTTGCCAATCCTTATATTGGAATAAAAACTGGCCATTTCAAATAGTATCTTTATGTTACAACATTGTATTCTTAAGTGCAATCACAGTGCAATCCCTTTTGTCAATGCATGACTGAAGCAACCAAGCATATTCTGGTGAAGTAGACAGGATTCACACACCAAACGTGCTTAGTGCCTTCCGTTAAGTCCCAATCATCACTTTGTTCTTAGTATTTTTCAATGCCCTGATTAGGTCTTTGTTTGGAAGTAATTAGCTATTGTGGTTTGAAGGATTTTGGAACAAAGCAGAGACTTTATACTGAATGCAGAGGTTATCTCCAACAGAGACAAAAGGTGGCAAGTTATCGATTAGCTTTATATTTAGAAGCATCCCTTGGTTCACTGCTAGGATTGCTCCAGTCATCTGCTTCAGGTGTGGTCTTGTAGTGTCGCCATGCTGACTTATTAAAAACGGGAAGTCTTTCAAATGATTCACTTGAAAGGGCCTATGGAAAAACAAAAGCAATGGTAAGATATCATTAGAGATACCAAGAGCAAGATGATACTCTGGGGAGTTCTACAGTTACAACTTCTGTATCGAACAAGTGTCTCAATTATCCAAGGGTTACATGTCACAACACTATTTTGAAAATGCTTCAGCTGTGACTAATCGCTCCAGTCATAGTCAAAGTACTAGTCATAGTAAAAGTTAAAAGAAAATAACACTTTAAAATATTTCCCTTTTTTCCAGGGCGTGGTGTCTACAAGCAAGAACAAAAGGTTTGGTCAAAAACATTTAAGGGAGATGTGTCACTGACCCGGGGCAGACAGCTACTTTACCTAAACATTTCACTTCAACGAACTTGGACTCTGTCGTCAGCACACTGATCTGTGAGGGCTGATCTAGTTCAGTCCATTAGCATGCCTTTTTCCTCTGAGAAAGGCCATACCTTTTTCCTCCGCGTGTACATGCACAGGATTAAACCCATCAGAAACTAAAGTTAGCACAGGATTCCACAACTCACTCGCTACATACAGCAAAGCACAGTGACAACGCTAAGCCAACGACCTGCACGTGAGCTATACGCTATATTCTTTTAAATTCCCTGATGAAATTCAACCTTAAGTCCCTGAGCAGCCTGGGATCTCCCAAAAAATGGCAACAGGATCAATACAGTCTATTGCACAAAGGTCAAGAACTGCATAGAAAAAAATGCCTACTAGTCAGGAGTTAGTCAATCATTTTCTCAGTTGTATTGTGGTCAAAACTTTTAGAATCAAAAAGTATTAATGAAAATTATCTCTCATCACGCAGCTCTTTGAAAATTCAGCACTTATGATGGATTAACAAAATTCAAAGATCCAACACAGGGGACTGAAAAAAAAAATCAAAGCAAACTAACTAGTATTAGTGCCAGGTTAATATTTATAACCTTGGTTTTTAGGATTCTGTGTAACTGAGTTAGATAAAGTATAACGAAGATAGCAATTACAAATTTGAAAACAAGTTGAAGAGTGAAAAGAGAGAAAGTTCACTTATTCAGCCTGCTATAAACAAATTGCACTGCATTACTAGCTTATAAAAGGGTCAAATTCATACCTTCAAATAAATTACAGCATCTGAACCAACGCCTTCCATTGAGTAGAGTTTAAGGTCACCTTGAAAGTACCTAGCATACAGACGAGAAATTGGCAAGCCATAGCCAAACCCAGCCTACAAAAAAAAAGAAACAAAAGGAAAAACATGGTGAAAAGTTAAAAAAAAATGCAACAGATCACTGCAATCATTTATAAAACAGAAGATACCTAAATATTAGATTTGCATCAAATTACTTTTCAAGCTTTCCTTTATTACTCAGCCTACACTATAAGTTGGTATTCAGCCTTTTGAGCAATCTCCTTTTCTCCTAGGCATAAATTCTTAGTTTAAGTACAGAAAAGGGAAAAATATCAGAGTCCTTTGTTAGGACTACCTTGTCCATTTTGCATTTTCTCAAAGAGGCAGGTAGGCAGTACATGCTGCCTCCAGTCATCAAAGCAAACCGATACTCTCTACTGCTTCCTCACTATGATTACCATTGCTATAATATTCCATTCTTTCTTTGGTAAAAATGAGATTTTTGACAGCATGTTTTTTCTCCCCATGCCTGGGATTATTATTCTCAAATGTCTCTGCACTTAGGAGACTACATAAGAAAGCCAGAGACAACTCTGTTTACTTCATCTAGGTCACACTATTAAGTGATTGCTGATGCCATACTGCAATAGAGATCAGAAGACTACTGCAGAAGACTACATACAAAGCAACACAAGGCAAATAATGCTCGCTGGTGTTTACCCATCTAACACAAGATCAGGATTCCACAGCACTGAATGATCTGAGGACTGAGACCCTGTACAGACCACACAATTTTCAAAGCATAATAGACTTGACAGGTACAAATTTTAGATTTTAAATTTACAACACTAATATTCATAACCATAGCTGCAACAAGGTCAACACTTGGCACCTTTTCCAACCCACTCTTGTCAGAAAAAGTTATAAAAAAACCAAGGCGCTCTCACTGCAGCCAGGGAGTAAGATTTTGGTCTACACATCAACTCTTTCAGATGACGGGGTACGTGCTGAGAATCACAGTGGTTGATTATTCACCCGCCCCCATCCCTGAATTTTTCAGGGCTATCCAGAGCAATAAAGGAAGCCAGACACACAAGGATTTGAAAAGGATATACCAGGCAATGGAGTAATACAACTTTTCCGTAAGGGTGGACTACAAGAAGAATTAGACCAGAAAACCAATAAACTCATTCCACTATAATATTTCTACAAAGGCAACCTGACAGATAACTGAGAATCATGCCCTGCATCTTAAAAACAAAGCCCCAAAGTGATGCAAAAAAGAGAAGGCTAAGAAGGAGGACTTGTGAGCATTATGCACAGCTAATATGTGGTATCACTTTATAGGAAATCCCTTGAGGGAGGGGTGAACATTAAAGAACTTTGTACTACAGTATCTATCACAAGTTCTCTTGCTGTCATCTACTATCTCTACAGTATCTTTTGACCTCTTTGCCTTGTTTTTACAGAAGTCTAAATTTAGTCATCTTAAATTGGTAGAGTTGCTCACTCAGTTGTTCTAAGCAAAATGAGAAACAGAAATGCCAAAGATGCCCTTTTCTACTCACACCGCTTATAGTTATTAGTGTCCCTTTCCACAGTTAAAACAGTTGCTTAGCTGCACTTTTTCAAACAGTATGCTTTAAAAATGTAATTCTCAAAGACTCCCATTAGACACACATGTATCACTTCCAAACATCTGGTCTTGAAACGAGATGCATTTCTTTCTTAACCTCTAAAAAAATGGAAGTTACTTGACTGTCTTAGCAAGGACTAAAAAAAATTCCAAAGGCTGACTTGCATCTTTTCTGGAGACCGGACAATAAATACATTACAGAAATTAAAAAGCACAGCAACCGACAGGCAAATCGTATGTAGTACGTACCCCCAGGAACAGCTCAAGTAAAGGGCAGTATCAAGCAAGCCTGAAAACACATTATACTTTCCCCTCTCCAGAATTACACCTCCTTAAAACCCATGCCCAACTTCTGTTTGCCTCCTGCTCCTTCCAGGAGAATATTTTTACGCTCTGCGCTAGCCCATGTGATTGTTTCATGCTGCCCTCTTCCAAAAATTTCCTGTCTCTTCTCTACATTGTCTTCAGGGTATTTTCCAAAACAGATAACTTAGAAATATGAAGACAACAGTTCCCAGACGAGTACCTTGTTAAGGCAAGACCTTGCAAAAGGTCTATTTTGCCAAAGACGATTAACAAGAAGTGATTACTACATAGGTCTGTGCTTGACCTAGAGGACAGAATATAGTCGATGGCACATCTGCCTTGAGAAGGGAAAGCTTTTTAGAGCCAGTTTCTCCTTAAATATTACAGTATGCATTATACAAATAGGAAATTATTAAATTTCTGTGTTACTAGTGTCTACAGGTTTAATTAAACCTAATTTAAGCCACATTTTCCCCACTATAAACAAATGCTGCCAGAAAGAGAATCATTAAATTCTCTAAGAAAACCTAATTATCATTAAACATTACCATGTGTTTCTGACATTTCCACTATGTGTATAGCAGTACAGATGAACCCAAGACCTGCTAGAATCCAAAAGCTGCCATGGTAACAAGGTTTCTCAGCATTTTTTAAACAACATTTGCAATGACACTGGGAAAGAATTTTCACCAATCAACAAAAAGATCCCTCTCTTCCACTCCCCAAGTCCATGAGTGTTTCATAAACTAGGCAGGAGATCATATAACAAGGGGAGGGAGTGTTAGAACAGAAAAATATGTCTATTTACACTGCATTGCAATTTAGTTTAGAATATTGTCTAAGTCAAGAATGACACAAGCACAGAGCTACCTACCTTCTGGACCACCGTAATTCTTAAGTGGTTTGGTCTTTGGCACTAAGCAATAAAGAAACTCTCCTTCTGTATGGACTTTCAAGAGGATTTATGCCAAACTTTTCTGCTGAAGGATTTTTATTTCTAGACTGACATACAAAGTATAGCATAATTGTTTTTATCTGATCTGGGCCATAATACATAACATGTCAAGCTTCACTGCTAAGTCCTTTTTCCTCTTAGTGGAAAGATATGCCATAGACTCCCAGTTCTCAACTTTTTTTTTTCTGCACGCACATTTAAATAACAGAGCTTAACAACTCGACATTCAGTCACGTACAGGCATCGGTCAGACTCACAGGGCAAAAGGTTCACAAGAGAAGGGGGGATACTTTGCAGGTCTCACTACAGTGACATATAGACTGAAGAGGAAAACAAGGCCTGAAAATGGGGTACAGTAGAAGAATACTAAGTCTAAATGCCACAGAATCAAAAGTAAGCGGTCTTGAAGATGAGGAAATAAACACAGGAATGCATTGCTAAAGATGCATGGGAAAAAAAAAGATAGCGTCAATCCTAAAATGAACACATTTTACAATCAGAGAGCCACAAAGACATTTTAATCGTGAATACAACTGGTAATCAAGGTGTAAGTTTACAGTGAGAACAAGTTTCAGGAAATCCTTGTAGGCTGCTATAGTAAATTGCTGATCAAAAGTGAGACAGAACAAAGGCAGATTATGAATCAAGAAATATTCTACCATTCTTGACATAAAGAAAAAAGTTTATATTTTAATTAAGGCCTATTCCCTATCACTCATCCCATTCAAGACGATTTTCTATGAAAAAGCAAAAGTTTGAAACATAACTAAGATGTGTTGTAGAGGTAGGAGCTGTGAAGGATTAATATCAAGTCAATGCAGATACAGAAATGGGTTTCACAGCTACCACAGTGGCATCAAACACTGCTGAAAACAATGCACTTAGGTGTCACAATGTTATGAACTGCGGACTAAGTACCATAAAGACTTTCTGCTAAAAATCTAAAAGGAAATTTATTCTCTCTGAACTTGTTTCACCCTCAGTTCACTGTTAATTATTTTATATCAGAACTAGTCACATACTCTCTGCGCCACATTTTATTAGCTGCCTGAAGGCACTTCAAGCACAGAAGTATCAGCAGGAAAAAAAAAACCAAAACCCAATCACTTAACAACATGCTGGACGAGTGTTCCCAAATAGGGAAAGGAAATTTCTCAAAGAATCAACTTTTTCTCGACATGCTTGAAGATAAAGGATTGCATCAGAAGCAACAGAGAACAAAGACAAGAAGAGGCAAGAATACACTATCAGTATTAATCCACTTATTGAAAGCCAGGCAAATGTAACAGTAGCTATATCATTTTTATCACAATGAGCCAATATGTAATTTAATAAAATAATTTAGAAATAATAATTTAATTTTAATAATAATTTAAAAAATCATGCTTGAATCTAGAATCTACGCATTCAACACTGAAATAATTCCCTGCATAGAATAGGGGAATATAACAAAAGTGTTCATATCATGTGCAGGTTTGAGAATTTATTTTTTTTTAAATGTGTTTTTACCATTCATAACTTACATTAAAATAATTTTCAAAGTTCAATATAAGCTTGTGCATTACCAGGAGGTGTTTCTCAAGTGCTATAATTCTGACAGTGTGGCTCACCTTTTCAATACGTTTATTAGAGGAAACTTAGATAGACAGTAATTTATACACCAAAGAGGAGCTCATTAGGTTATCCACCTTCTCAGTAATACAGCACTAAAAATCCTGTCCATTAACCTGTGAAAATATTGTACTTATGCAGACACGCTTGTTTCCAAGAATATAATGTCAAGACAAAGAAACGCAATTTTCTATTCCAAAGACTACGTGATGATAACAGAACCCATTTTCTCCTGATATGTTTTACCTGCATAGAAATGCTAATGATAAATAGTTTCTTCAATGGAAAACCTGATCCAGTAGATTGCAGTGAAGGGAAACGTACAACCAGAGTAGTGCAAAGGGACATTTAAATACATACTGCAATTGCTTACCAAAGGCACAGCTCTCGAGGGCTCCAAACTAGGCCTGGGTGCTGTTGAGTACATGTAGTTAAACAATCTGTCTATTTTTCTTAATGGTACCCCTCCACCTTGATCACTTATCTAAGGAATGAAAAGTTAAGAGTTTTAAACAATATGTTCTGAAAAAAACCTGCAAAACTCAAGCAGCATTATCTAAATGACTTTAGAAATATTAAAGGAGAGGCTAAGGACTTTGGGTTTGTCTGGTTTGGAGAAAAGGAGGCTGAGGGGTGACCTCACTGCTCTCTACAGCTTCCTGAGGAGGGGAAGTGGAGAGGGAGGTGCTGATCTCTTCTCCCTGGGATCCAGTGACAGGACGCGTGGGAACGGTTCAAAGCTGCATCAGTCAGGGCAGGTTTCGACTGGACATTAGGAAGCATTTCTTTACCAAGAGGGTGGCCAAACCCTGGAACAGCCTTCCTAGAGAGGTGGTCAATGCCCCATGCCTGTCAGTGGTTAAGAGGCATTTGGACAATGCCCTTAATAACATGCTTGCACTTTTGGTCAGCCCCAAAGTGCTCAGGCAGTTGGACTCGATGATCCTTGTAGGTCCCTTCCAACTGAAAATATTCTATTCTAATGAATATGAAGCAAGTGTCAGAAGTGATACAGTAATTAATTTGCCTTTTCAAATTACAAGTCATACTGCTATAAACCTAGCAGGTTTGTAAGCTGCAAATTATTTTTAGGCATTTACCTTAATAGATAGATCTTCTTTCCCCAAAGTGACTAAGGTTTTGATCGATGGATAGCCTTCTCTCTTGCCTTCATGCAACTCCACTGTAGCTCTCATTGAATTCTGAAGATAAAAGAAAAAACAGTGTCTTTGGTTCTAACTTTACCATATATGCCTTTTGTGACAACTTAGAACCTGCATTTATTTTGTTGAATCTAGATACTTTGTCCTACATTTGTATACAAGACAGAAAAGGTCGTATTTAAAACAAATTCAAGAAGTGCTTTCAAGTCAATGAATTGTTCAGTTAAACTTTTATATCAGAACTCCATTATACATACTTTTATCTATTTGATATAGAGTCAGAGAACATAAAGCAAGAATTTTCTTTTTTCCTGTGTGAAATCAAGTAATTATATATAAGGGATGACAACACCCTTCACCTCCACCTTGCAGAACACCAATAGCGATGTTCACCACAGAGAACAAGCTTTGATTTTCTCAGCCTGGGTCACACAATTGTTAAGTTACCATCTATGAATCTGACTTTATCATATCTATTAACAGAGTTTCCATTGCCAGTCTGTCACAGATTACCATTACTTACAGCTACAACTTACTGGTTTCATACTCTTTCATGACTTGTACCAAAACATACCTACAAGTAGTGTACAAATTCTCACCTGTTTTGCCCTACAACTAGTGTTACAAATGACAAAATAGGGTAAGATTTAAATGAATATACTTGACAAATGTCAGAAATCAAACCCAAAATACCATTATTTAGGAAATGTTTCTCTCTGACCAACTGCATTTTTTCCCCTGAATTTCTGATGTTCAATTGCACCACCTAGAGACCACCTATCTTACTCGAAAGCATAAATAGCTCTCACATGTTCCATTTTCACTGTTGTTCCAATTATTCAGAAAACACAAATAAAACCAAAACAAAGCATGTAATTTACACTATTCAAAGACATATGGCCTGCTTTCACAATAAACAAGACACTGATCCTAACCAGTCCTGAAATATGCAATGAAGAAGCAAGCTTATGAAAATTGCAAGGTAATGAATATATCATCATTGCAAAAATAGACTATCATGAGTGTTTTAAGTTAATCAGCTGCAAAAGCACAAAAGGAGAAGTGGGAAAACACAGAAATTTTTTTTAAGTACACAAGGGCATAAGAGGGGGCTGTAAGCCTAGCTTTTAACAGTTTCAAACCCTCTCCACTTGTTTAAGAATAACCTTAAGAAAGGAAAACTGAAAGAACATTAAGAGCTGTAACTGAAAAGAATCTCAGTTTCAACAGTAATGTAAGTTCACAAAACCCTTCCAAATATTAACAAGTGCAACCTACCTTGAATAATTCAAATAACATATGAAACAAATGAGAAGGTACATAGACTACTTGAATAGGCTTGTTTGGAGCTTTAGCTAAAAAAATAAAAATAAAGACATTATTTTTTTTCAAAACAGTATTTCGTAGCATTTCTATTTACAGGAATAACGTGAAACTGTAGGCAAAGACAAGTATGTAAGCATGTTCTAATTTTCCAAGTGCAAGATTAGCTCCATGAAATAAAAACATAAATTTCAGTTACTGCTATCAGCTGAAATAACACATTCTAATGATGATTTTCAGACATCTATGTCAACAGACTTTGTTTAGATATGAAACTTCAACTAAGCAGTGGTTGGTTTCGTACTGACAATGTACGTTAACTAAGAGAACTTTCCTACTTAAGTGGGAAACTTTCTTTTTCTTAACACACAGTATTTAAGCATAATATTTGCTGCACAAAAAGATTCTTAAACGAAAAAAAAGTCACTGTTTAAATATTCTAAAAACAACTACATATTTTCCCTTAATTAAAACATATAAAATGTAAAGTATTAATAAAAAATTTCAAAATATATTTCAAACAATATCACAGTTTTCTTATTCCAAATCATAACTGAATTGTTTGTCCACTGTTGTCCTGTTGTTAGTGTTTCGGCAGAGGTGTATGGCTTGGCACAGCTCTGAGTGCTAGAGTGCTAATTGATTTGGCAGGAAATTACACAGCTGCATTTAATACATTCCAGGACAGTTTTGGTGCTGAAGATGCAGTCATCCCTGAACATTCAAATATCTACTGGCATTAAATTATGCAGTCACAGCCTGTACGACTCAGCAGCAGTTCAGATTGAAGAAAAGTCTCTAAATGCCTGCTTCATAAACTGCAGAAAGATACAAACATGCACACAGAACATGACTGGAGTCAACTTTTTGGCACTGAGGGCTGATAATAATACCAGTTATTACTTTAAGAGACACAGTAGTGAAAACTCCTAGGAAAAGGAGAAGACCAAAGCAATGCTCTGCATAATTAGTTGCAAGGCAACTTGCTGTTTCATTATGTTAATTTTGTCAGAGTCCATACTCCAATTCTCTTATGCATCCCCAAAACCAAGGCAGACTGATTCGTACTCATTTGAGGCACAGAGTACATGTAGAAACCATGTTATTGTTGCTCGTGAGGTAATTTGCAAAGTCACTTTCCTCACGTTGATAATAAGCTAGTTTAAAGGAAACAAGTAATTCTTTCCTCACTTTTTTTATGAGATCCAGCAACTTGTTTTCACTACTGTTGGATCTTTTTTACTTAGGCCTTCAAATGAATTTTGCATTGATTCCTCTGCTGTAGCACTCAGTACTTTTAGCTCTAAAATCACTGTTTTGGAGGGGGGAAAGGTTGGGTCCTTTGATTTTGGGAGAGGGGGCTGGTAGTAATGCATCAGTGTTGACAATATCACTTTGTGTAAAGAAGGATTTCTACAATATTAAACAGTACTTTGAGCAACATATGTTCCCATATATCACTCTCCATTTTAAGCGTTACCCATTTCTGAGACTTTTGCAATTCTTCTGCTGAAGTTTGGAAACATCTTAGTCTTATGTTTGGACAGCTGTCCAAAATCGGTGAGACGATCACTCAAGACAATTTATTTTAACTTAAAAAAATAATCTACCTTCTGTCAACAGAAATGATGAACAAAAATCAGTCAATACACTGACAACGACTGTCTCATCAGTTTCGTAGCATCCAATTTTCATCTTTGCAATCAACTTGAAACAGATTTTCATGTGCGAAGTTTATGCTAGGACTTAAAGCATAGACTATGTAAAAAAAGTTTCCGATTTTGCCATCTTACACAGAAGAGCTCACCACTGGTGCAGGGACTGATAGTGGAATTTACAAGCATACTTCAAAATGAAACAGATTTCAGCTCTATTAAAAGGTTAGTTAGAAGGCAGGCGTGTTTCCTTCCCAGTTATGAGGATTCTTGACCACTTTATTTTCCTTAAAGTGATAGCGAATTCAGCAGCTAGCACTCTGCATTCAGCATCAAGAAGTAAACAAACATGTCACAATAATAAACTATAATTCAGGTGCCCATGTAGACACATTAGAAGAAGAAAAGTAACTCTGCATACAGGACTGCAGCGTTCAAATTATAACTTACAATTCATTACCAAAACTAGAAATCACAGATATCAGAAATGTTTTTTCTTACATACATCACAAATTAATTTCACAATTACCATTGAATTCTTCAACTTCCAGATCAGGTGCCACCAGATAGTACTGTTCACATAACATCTTAGCTGTTTCATAAGCATCTACAAAAAACCAGAATAGAACACTGATTTATCAACATCATCTAGAGACAACTAGCAAAGTTCATTCTGTATGTGAAAGACTACAAGCCGAACGCTCATTTTACTAACTAGTTTACAAGTGTGAAACTGGTATCCATTCTAATTCCTTTTTCTCTGTATGCTTACAGCCCATTTGGCAAGAAAGGGCAAATTCTATTTAAAGCTCTACAAACAAAAGCAGATTACTAGAGACAAGCTATTTTTCGTCTTTGTTCAGGGCTTGAAAACCAGAAGGGTATAATCTTAGGCTGACCGTAATATCTACTTATTTGTCACGTCCCGATCACAATTTAATGCTTGTTCTTTCCATCTCAAATAAAAGAGGATGACATTGCAACTATTAAATCAGTTTTTCCAAACACAACACTGTTTACAATACTTGATTTTCAAGGTCTTTTGGGGGGAAAGCTGGAATCTTTAAGATTCTTCATTCTCTCCTACTGAGCCAAAATAAAAAAAGCCTCCCCATAATCCAAATCAGGCTTTATGTATTGTCAAAGTACAGCAAGAAAGTTTAAGTCATCTTTTGTTTGAAAGATTTTTTTCTTAGTGGTTCTGAATATTCACTGGTACCGAATTTGCAAAAATGTTTTAGAAACAAGCAGCAAGTGTTAGCTTAAAGAGAAACCACAAACTCAAAGGTGTTCTAACTATATTTCTTAAGCTACCTTAACGAAAGTGGCTTCCGTGTAATAAGTGTGAGCTAAGAGCAAGCACATAAACAGATAGGCAGTTCTGCAGACAGACAGAAATTTGCTAAGATACCGTAACAATTGCATTTGACCTCGCCCTACATGTATCTTCTTCCTCCTGTCCAAAGTGACACTACAAAACAAAACAGTCACTGCCAAGACTCAGAGCTATGTGACAAACACAAAGAAAGTAAAATCACTAGTCCCCAGAGAGGGTTGGTTACCTTTAATTGTCCTCCTTTAAGATGTCTACAGAAATAATCTATATGTGCCTGTTATCTGAAAAAAAATTATATCGGTTGTTCTGACATCTGCAGGGCTGGACATATCACACAAGGCTGACACAAATGCTGCTTGAGGTCTAGTAAAATGGAGCTAATCAACACTGGAAATGTTCTTGATCAAGTCCTGGGAATGTCTCACAAAATCAGCTATCCAGTAGGAACCTTGTGTGTCAAGATGGTCAGCTCCGAAGTCTTTCTAAAAGGGTTCTGACATTAACACAATAATACGTGCCCTAGTAAAAAGATCAAAATCCCATTTAATATCCAAGCTGTACAGAGAACCTCAGCCTGGGATGTGCACAATTTAGGAAAAAGATGCAGGAATACCTACACTTACATGATATTCTAAGATCATCTCGGAACTTCTAATGGCCTTGGGAGTAATCCTGTGCTTTAGAAAAAAGGGACATAAGAAGCACAGCCACAATCTTGACTCAGTCATCAAAAGCTGAAGATAGCAATGTAGCTAATATGACCATAAGGCCATCTACATGGAGAAAGGAATACATTAACACATTTCAAAGAGCTTCAACATCATAGAAATGAAAATTAGATATGGATCCAGGGGACAGGAGTTGGATTCTTATTGCAGAGAAAGACTTCAAGGTCTCTGAAAAGCGAATCAGCAACTGTGTGGGAATAAACCAAAAGCCCTTAATACACGGATGTGGAGCAGACACAGCCACTATGCAAACCTCGAGAGAACAAAGAGGGTCTGAATAAATCCATTTAGCCTCCCTAAATCTAATGTAGAACTCTCATCCATTTTCAAGAAGTAGCCACCCTAACACCCTTGAGATGAACAGGAAGGCACTATCACTTCATGACCCAGTAAAATACCCAGCCCCGAGCAAAACTGTGTCAGAGTCTGAGTGCAGTCTTACATTTCACCTTCTTCTAAAAGCCAACTCTTTGGCAAAGTCCTAAGACTGTAAAAGAGACTGCAAAGTTCAAAGCACTCATTGTGGCTGGAGGTAAGTAGCAACAAGAGTGAAGGATCTACCAGTAAATCTAAAATCCCGGCTCCAGGAACAAGCCTGGATTTGCTGTCAGCTCAAAAATCTTATTGTAGGACAGTCAGTGGGATAGAGAGACCCACTTCAGGCAGTTACAGACACAACACTTGGTGGAGCTGCTTGAAGTAAGAACTGACTGTTTAAATCATTTCTTCAATGTTTGGAGGGCATACAGAGCTTGTAGCTGCCACATACAGTGCCAAAATCAACATCTTATCTCTGACAAATTGCTCAGAATGCCGCCTGTGAACCAGAACATTCTGGAGCTAGCACAGTATACAGAATGTAAGTTAACCCCTCCACCAATTCTACAAGGAAATGGCCTCTATCACCTTGACTCTAGACAGGCTCTGTCTTTAAGGACATTTCATTTCTTTGAAAGACAACACTGGATACTGTTTATGATGCCCTGTTTTGTTAGTGATTATTTCTTCAGATGTGGAAGAGCTACTTTAACTACTGGCTTGAAAACTGGACTGAGCACCTTCTGACACTATGCACTGCTCTGTTCAAGGTAGCAACTATGAATTTGATGATCAAAATAGATTCAAACATTGCTATTAGAAGGAATATCTAAATAAACAACACAACATATACAATGCTGAGGTCAAAGTGGAGTAAGATCAATCAAAAGAAAAGCAAGCTGCTGGAAGAAGGCCACCTTAGAGCCAAAAGAGCTAGAAGCCAAGAAGCCTTCATAACATAAAAAGTATCTACATTACAAAGCAAGCTATCATGCAGGTCAAAGTCTGACATAAGAAAGGTTTCCCTCTTATTTCACCAAAGGCTGAAAGAAAGCAAAGGGGATAAACACATTCTTCCCCTCTTGCAGCTACACAAACAGCAGTGAAGGATAGAGGGTAGAATTCACACCTACAGCAAGACCTGTCTTTGTAAATAGATACACCCAGAGTGTGAACCTTCAATAAACAAGTTCTTGAAGCAGACAGCATTGCCTCATGCCTACTTACTAACATTCTGAAAGCACAGGAACATTCACAACATTAAGCAAACAGGATTTATTAAGCAAACAGGATTTCTAATGTGACTGTGCCGGATCATTCAGGTACAACCATCACATACATGTCTTCTGTATAAGAAAGAACAGGCTGCGATATAATCAGATGCACATAGTAATGGGGAGTTTCATTGGAATATCTGTACACCTGAGGACATTTTACTGAAAGGCCTAACTAAACAAATTGCAAAATTTCACTTACTCTCTATTTTCTTTAGTATCAGATAAATTTCACTTACTCTCTATTTTCTTTAGTACCAGCATCAGATAAAAAAGCAGTACATGAGAACCTGCTTCTAAGTATTTTAGGGAAGAAAATGTCTGAAGTTTAACAAAACACTTAGATACTTAATCTGGTACTTAAAAGGACAGATGAAAGTTATTAAAAAATTCATTTGTTTTCTTAGTTCTGTTAACATACCAAAGGGTTCTCCATTCTCAATAATGAAGACATTAGAAAGTCTCAATAAGCCCATGGCTTTATTGTGAGCAACTGCAGAACTTCCATTTCTTCTTTTTTTAATTTTATTAAACAAATTTATATCGCCTTCAGCCTTTTGTATCTCAATAACATATTTATGCATATTCCAAGTTGTGGGTTTTTTTAAAATCAAAAATATTAACTTCATCTTTCCTTTAGCCACCTCTGCCACATTACAATTAGGATCAATACTTCCAATATGTTTGGGATGAGCAGGATTAATATCTCCGCCAAAAAGAAGTGCTAAAAGGAAAAAGAAATGGCAGTAAGCTGCCTAGCACACTTGAGGCAGCCCAGAAAGTTTAAATCTGATGGTATCTGAAATTTACTGGATAGCACACCATTTTGTAAAAAGATACTTTAGCAAATTGCCAGAACCCTTGTTTAGGGAGACTATTTGCCTCCCTCCTCTTTTTATTTCCTTTCCTTTTTCATTTTTAATAGCTAAGACTAGTTAATACAGAAATAGCGGTGTGAGAGGGTTAAGGTGAAAACTTACATTTCAAAGTGGACTATCAAAAATTAGGTAAAACTGAAATGTTTCATTCATACCATTAACGTTAGAACAGCAGCACTCACAACAATGAAAATGTTATAGTAAAAAGGACTGAGGAACTGTAAGACAAGCATTAAAAGCCTTTTACACTCACCTAAGCTGCACTTTCACAGCTGGCAGTGGTCTCACTCACTCAGCTTTCTCCCTGACTCTCAGCAGTACGCTCCCCACTCCCTCCTTTGCACAAGGGTCTGGCACTCACCAGATCCTTCCCCGAGAGTTTAGCTCTCAAAGTAGAAGAAAGGTTTTACACTTTTTTGCAGAAGTGATTTTCTGCTATTTTAGCAAGTTAGTCAGCTCTGATATGAAACAGATGCAGTATGAGGTGAGCAAGACAAGATCTGAAAGCTTTTCCTATTCCGGTCATGATGAGCTAATACACTGGCACACTGCACCTTGAAGAACTGCACTGTAAGAAACAGTCTGTCAATAACATGTGAAACAAATGCAAACTACATAAAAACCTGTTTCTGCATTCTGCTTTCCAATTGTCCTTTTCATCAGTGCTTCAAGATTAATATTTGCCATCATGGATGAATCACTAACATTGCTTAGCATAGTGAAATTGTACAAGGTTAATTAAGCATTAAGCATCTATAAGTGGTTTTAAGTTTCAACCAGTTAAATAAGAGTGTCCATAGGAAAAGCCATTTCACTTCAATGAAATAAGCTTAATATTTTAGAACTAGTGCAAATTATGCTAACACTTGGCCCAATAATTCTATTAGGACAATGTTTTTACTTATTGCTAGAACTCTTCTGTAAGAGCCTTTTAACTTAACTTGGTTTTATGTCTGTCATTTGTCTGTCCAGATGCGTGTAAAGAATAAGCTGCACATTTATCTCATTTGTGTGCTTTGCCACATGGAAGTTATTTGTACACAGACAGCAAGGCATTTGCCAGTCACATAAAAGGTTACTGGAAAGACTCACAATTTGTAGTAAAATACCTTACACTACAGTACTCTAGCATCCGTGTTATCTGTAATGTACTACAATTTCCAAGAGCTCATGAAAGCAGAATATTGGGCAGAGAATGAAGCTATAGAGCTAAAAGGTACAAGATACACTAAAAGAGATCACAAGATTGTCCTTAACTTTATACAGATCACTTTCTGCATGGCTGCACATACTGGTTAATAGGAGTTGTGCAAGTAACTCCTTTCACTCTGTAATATGAATATAAAAAAGGAAGTTTACTAGTAACAACAAATGAAACAGAACCTAATGACAAAGGATGACTAATTCTAGCATTTATTCATAAATAGTGAATAGGAAGTAGAGGGAGACAAGGGATATAATTTAAAACTTAAGTTAGAAATACTCAACCTCTTGAGAAGGCAAGAAAGTCTAGATAATTTGCTGAAAAAACAACAATAAAAATACATATAGTGCATAACCTCTTCAAAATTTATGGCATCCTTGCATTTCATTATGAAGTAAATGTCAGCTCTACCAACTATGTTGAGAGACTTGTGAGCAGAAAGATACAGCTACTCTGCTACTATCTAAAAATACTTCACGTATCACTGTGCAAGCTGTCTCTACCAACAAGATTAAAAAGTGACAGCCTGACAATTCTAGAAGAAAGCCTACTGGTGTTTTGGATTAATTTCTGATAACTGCGAAGTACTAAATTAACCAGTTGTCAGTATATTTTTTACCATAATTAGCACAGAATATTAAGAGTTAGTCATGAGTATGAAAAAAAACCAAAACAAAGCTATGGCTTCAAGGTTTACAAGCAATAACTAATGAGTTCTCCAAGATGAAAAAAGCAATTACTTACTGTGTTGGTTAATAAGCATACGGAAAGAGATGCGGTTGGTGTAGAATCTATCTAGAAAATACTGGATGTTACTGCTAACAAATGGATCAAAGCCATATTTTTCCTTGTATTCAATCACCCCTTGCGCCATGGTTGGAACCACATCATTGTGTCTGTTCCTGACTTTAATTAAAACATCTAAAAAGCTAGAGGAAACAAAATTAGAAACAGATTGTTAAAAGTATAATTAAACTGAATCTCTCACTCTTGTTTTCAACTCCCCACAGCATAACCATTTTATCTGTTTACTATCCCTCCCAGTCAACAAAAAAATTACTATCACAGGGAGAAGATAAAAATACAGCAGTAGCTAAACAAACCCATTTAAAGGGAAAAACTTGGTCAACCTCTCACTCACAAAATCTGTGAAATATTTAGGACCTCAAATTAAGTTATTCCTCCCGAAAACACTCCTTTAAATTAAATCTCTCTTCGCCATTAATGGAGAACAAAAGATTTTCTTTTATTGCAATCATATGCACCACGGTAACTCTCATTCTCTGCAACCAGCAGTAGCTGGAATATTGAAAAGGAAACTCAGAAAAAACCACCTGACTGCCCTTCATAATTTCCTGAGAAGTTTTACACTTCATACTTTCTTCCCAACACCTCAACCCGTGCAGCGTAACCTTTGAATGCATTTCCTTTACCTGGCATCTATTCTGGTAAATTTGAATATCAGGATAGGTAATTATTATCAGTGTGACTTCTGTTCAGTTTCCTTTTACACCGCTGGATGGCAGAACACATACAACGGTGCTCTGACGGGCTCTTCTCTGTGGTAGCTCAGGAAGTTTTAGGATATCACTTCCATTACTTTTAACAAGCACCTGTTAACAAGCACTTACTTTGAAACAGCTTGGAGGATTTTTGTTTCTCCTGCCAAGGCAGCTCAAAACCTATGATTTTCAAAGTGCTCATCCTTTTTTTCCCAACATGCAAACTCATACATATTTGAAAAATTAATTATTAATAGCTTTCTAAAGCCTAGACATGTAAAATCAGTACTACTCAACTCTGCTACATTCTCTAATATTAAATGAATATTAACACCACAATGATTACATGATCTTGTTAAAAAAAAGCACACAGTGAAATGCAGCTTTCAAAAGCAAGCACAGCTGAGACTCATTCAGCTATGCCTATATCTGCAATTCTACAGATCATTTTTAAAAAAACATCAACAGCAAAACATTCTCAGTAATTTATAATGAACACTGAAAAGAAATGTATTAGTTATTTTTATCAAAAGTAGAATATACACCAGCTAAGGAAGGAATCAGAATCGTAGAAAAGTTTGGGTTGGAAGGGACTTTTAAAGGTCATCTAGTCCAATCCCCTTGCAATGAGCCCAGGAAAGAACATTAAGACCACAAAAAGTAAAAACGACTACCAATTAGTCACCACATTTAAAGCAGATGCTTCCTTCCTTTTCATAACCACTTAGCCAAGACAATCATTTGATAGTACACCATGCCGTTCTTAACAAGTGATACACTTTTAAAAGAAGTATTTCTCCCGCTCTACACTGCCAGCTCCAAAGGAATGTAGGATTCATTTTTAGTAGTTTTTTCATCATCCTCTGTCTAACCACCAGTTTTTGCCTGTGTGTTAACAAACAGTTCAGTAGTCTTTCAACACTATTTTGTTGCATAGAAAAGGGGAAGTTTTAACTGCCTAATTCCCCAATCTAAATACTATCACAGTACAGAATGACTGTTCTCTTACTTACCCGTCTTGCTGACTGGACAGCTTGAAATATTTTAATGCTTAAAAGGTTTGTAGACTCTTATGTTTATTAAGTCTTGACTCTGTGTGATCTATAACCACTGATATCTGATGTTAGTTTTCGAGACAAGACTAGTGTAGCACCTGGCTGTGCTCATGCTGCTTCTCCTTTTCAGAGCAGCAAGACATTAGCTAAAAACAGAGCTGAGAAGCAACACTTAAAATCACATCTGAAAGACAACTGACAACACTCTCTACTAACTGCTATTTGTTGACAGCTTTGCTATTTGTTTTTCAATACCTCCACTATCCACAATATATACAACATGATGCCTACGTGCTCCACAAGGGCAAACTGTTCACTGACATCCCACTACCAAAGTGCTTAAATGCACAGAGCATGCCAAAGGGCAAACAAAGGGCTAGGAGGTTTATCTGTTACAGACCAGCAAATCATAGCTGAAGCTTAGTGTGCAAATACACACAATAAAGGAATTCTTCATTATTGCAGTGATGTGACAAGCCTCCTGCTCCACCTTCAACAATAACTGAGTTCATTCAAGTGTTTCCATCAAGCAGATGCTTTTAAAGGACCAAACACATGAAGTATACAGGCACATTTCAAAGCAGCAGGGCAGAAATCAAAACACATTTCCTTAATCTTACCACTCATTCCTTACCAGCCCCCCACCCCACGCACCCCTGAAAGACACCAAGCTTTTACTGTACTCAAACTGTGGGAGACCATACCAAGGAATTTTTAAAATGCTCATGGGATTAGCTGGGGGGGAATACTCCAGAATAGCTCTGAAAATTTTATTTAGCAATGACTGTTTTTTCAACATTCGGTGTATCGTATTTTTAAAACCAAAATGAATAAATAATGCAGTTGGCTTGACAGATGAGAAATTATTAATATGAAGCTATTTTAGTAAAGTGAGCTTCAGTGGCTTCTGTATTAACAAAAGAATATTTAAGGCCTTACCATTGCTGTTAAATAAATTAAGCCTATAGACTTCTGCAAAGACAATTACAACAGAAGTTATTATTTAACTCCCTAATGACTGTATATATTATTCTGTTTTGATCTATCATCACAGTGCAAGAAAAAAAAAGTCATAAGAAAGTCAATATAAAGACAAAGGGAATTTTTGCTATGTCTCTTATGGATAGCATTATCTGAAAGAGTAAAGACAAGAAAGTGATGAGTAGAATGAAAAAAAATGCTTTTAAATGGAACAGACACGCAATGGGGTTTTTTTAATTGGCTGCTCTTTTTTAAAGAAGTGCTAGCTGGTAGCTGAGAATCACCAGAAAGACAGGTGCAAGTTCACACTCTTAGAAAGTGTAGCTACTTTGAAGTGCAAAACTAACTGAAGTAGCATTTCACATTACTTGAAAGTAACAAAATGGCACCCTCTTAATCAAATCTACTCCAATATTTCAAATTGCTAACAGAATCACTATTTTAATCTTAGTGCTGCAGAAAGGAAAAGTTACTTCTTGTTTACTAAGTTTCTCGTGTGTGTGTTATCTCTAGACATACTGTCAGCTTACTACTTCAGCTGCTCAGTTCCAGGACACTCCCCCACACACCCTCCCACCAGAGTGCCACAAAGAAGAAAAATCAAAGAAACTCATGGGTATAGGGGGTGGAGTAAGTGTTCTTTGAAAGTACATATGAACAGCACGTTTTACAAACCCTTCAATTTTTGAAAAACAACTTCCACCTCTGGGTGTTTATCCGGATGCATATTGACACCACGGGAAATTTCCAACACTTCTGCCAGCTTACACCCTCTACCAAGCTTGAACACCTTAATCACTCCTGCAATCACGCTGTTTGACAGAACTGTGGAAAGACTTCAACCTGACCGCTCTGCAGCTTGAGGAAAGATATTTGTGTTATCAAAAATGCAAAAGTAACCTGGCCTCTTGGTGTCTGCCCGTACTACTGGCAGTGACAGTAATGTGGCAACGTTGCAGTAAGTCTTCATAAGGTCTGCTAACCAACAGAATGTAATAAAGAAACTGAAGCTCCTCTGAACCTCTTCATGACAGAAACGCTGAGACAAAAAAAAACCCTTTAAAGGATTTCATCCAACATTCATAAAAAGATAATGCTCATGAACATACATCTGTCCTCAAATTCATACACTAAGAGCAAAGATAAGTTGGGCCACTCTGAAGAACATCAGCTTTAGTTTAGTCTCTGCACTTACTCCTAACCGTTCACCCTCTCTATTGCATTGGCACTGCTGTCTGTCTGTGTAGGCCACACAGTGTAACAGTTTAGGGACCATAGGGCTGAAAGTGGGCTATTTTTCCATTAGATCAATTTCCCAATTCACTTCACTGCACGGCTTCACAGACAGCTGTACCAGTAGATGGATAACATCTGTGATCCTGTAACACTGATACATAAAATGGTTTCCTCGGAAAGAGAGCCCCAATTCTGAGAATACCAGAGCAGGCTCCCCAGACAAGCAGAGATATAACAGAAATAGTCAGGGGACAGTTTTATGTTCAACTGATCAAGTCATTCCACCATTTTAGAAAGCATTAATTGAAGAACTACTGCCAACATTGATACAGCACATCTGTGGATATCGAACCTCTTCAAAAGATCGTTTTAGCTCCCCTTCCCTCCTGTGCTACTGTTACCTTGATTAGCCATAACAGAAACTGAAGTCCGCCTCAGCTGACAAAAAGACCACCAAGGCACTCATTCAATGTCCAAAAATCAACTGCTCTGTAAGTCTTCATGTTTTTTGAGTGCTTGAGGTGGACACCACATTCAGCTCCAAACAAAAGCTGCTGGCGTGGCACTGGGGCAAAAGTACTTCCATCCAGGCAAGTCTCACATTTTGTGAAACTAATTAAGCTAAAGGAAGAAGAGATGGGGGCCATCATGAAATGTGTAAGTCATCTGCTACCACACAGGGCACTAAGAAGGATGGGCACTACGATGACCAAAGGATGCAAGACTGGGTCTTCTGTAATATGAAGTATATAATATGCAATATTAATATGTAATATGCACGCTTCTACAGCATGCTCAGTGCAGGAACAAGACAGCTGAGAGGAACGAAGAGATGAAGTATGCTCCAACCCCTCTTCATATGCTACCATATGCAAGGTACTCAAAGAGATATACCACAGATACTGCTAGGACAAGAAAGGCTCTGGTTCAAAGGACCAGGCATACCTTACAGAGTGAACTTCCACATGTCCTTCTCTACGCAAACCAATCTGGTTGAAGGAAAGTACTATTCCTATTCATGCATCCCTAAAAACACTACCCACAAAGTCCCAGATAATGGCTCAAATTCTGTATTAAATGATACGTGCAATTACAGAAGAACAGAAAAGCGTTATGTAAACATAAATGAACTCAGATACGTGGTTTTTTCCACTGAAAAGTAGTTCATTAACTACTAGAGTTCCTGATATTTCTCCTCTGACCATAAGGCATAAAACTAGGATAGGGCTAGACAGCAGCAACATGGAATACTGGTACAGGACTTGAGAAATTTGTTAGATTTATCTGTGGGTTACTGCAAGATAAATATGGATGTAGTTAGGAGTATTTTTGAAAGATGTCATTTGCAAAGAATATTAAAATAAGAGCTAATTACAGCTCAATATCAAGTTAAATGGCATAGCCTTCAGAAAGTTAGGAATAGTTGACATGCAAAGAGCAGGAAAGTAAATCTGACTTTCTAGTCTTAGGTAGCCTATCCAATACTGTCAAGAAGAATAAATTTGCTGTTTAATCAGATAATGCGTCTTTTGCCTCTTTTCACAGGCCAAGCCCAGTATAAAAGACAACTCTTACTGTCAAAGTCTCTAGCCGGACTTCAGTAGGTAGCAAAAAATTCCCAACATCATTATTATATGTGCTTAATTACATATAATACAATAATTGCAAGATTTCAAAGATTTTAATAAACAGTTATACTGAATGAGTGAATATTTGGTTCACCATCAAATATTTGGTATATCATACTAACAGAGCATCTCAAAAAATATTTCCAATTGCCACAAAACAATATCAAGAATGCATGTTATCCATATGGCAGAATCAGATAATTCACTTGATAATTATGAACAGACTCTAAAGAAAGATCTCCAAGAAAACTGTTCATCAACCTTTTTAAAAATACATATACTGTGATCTACCTTGAACCTCTGAAGTCCATAAAAAGCTGAAACTCAGTTACCTAAATACAGAACATCTAGGGTGGTACCAGAAGCTACATAACCACCTTGCCTCCACCTGTACATCCAGGACATTATAGGCTTAATAGGACCTGTGTTACACTTGCCAGGCTCACTTAGATGTCTAGGACAGCTTATGCTATCTCAAAGGGCAACAGACACCTAAGTTTTGTAACTTAATCCCACTCAAAATGTTCTTCTAAGTCAAGCAGTAGGAAAACTTACTGCTAAAGTAGTCACAAACAGAAATTCTTTTCCCATCAGCAAAGAGGCTGTAAATACAGAATCACAAGACGTAACAGCTAGAGGTAGTCGAAAAGTTCATCTAATTTACCCACTATGGAATAAGCATGCCTAGAACATCACTGAAAGCTATCTAATCTATTCTCAAAAGCTTTTAAAATGGGATGCTCTACAGCCTTCTGAAACGGTATTTTTCAGTCTGTTCTTACTAATATTAGAATTTTTACTTTTTGCCCTGTGTACAATCTCAACTTTAATAGAAATCAGTCATTTTTTAATTCTCTACTTCTTCACTTAGAGCAACCAATCATCCTTTATTACTGTGACCTTTTTTTTGGCACACTCAGATTTCCAATGTCTCGCACTTCAATCTCTTTTTTTGCCAGTCTAAACAAATGCCTTCAACATTATTTAGAGGTGGAACTATCCAAGTCTCTAACTCTTGTTCTTTTCACATCAATACTGTCCACGTGTGTTTTGATTTCTTAATAGGTAGTACCCAGAACTGAAGACAGTATTCCAGCTTAGGACTTGCACTGAGAAAATAGTTACTTTCCCCTTGTTCAATAGCACTACAATTTACTCAGTCAGTCTATAATCCTTACAGCTCCTTCTACAGTTCTGCCCCGCAGGGAATTTGGTATTCATGCACTTGAGTTTCTCCTGCATGTATCGCTTGATACTTAAACAATAAAGTGTAAAGATCTTGGATAACATGCCCACAACCAAAAGAGCATAACATCTAAAATGCATTACCTAATAAAACCCTTACTTAACCTAACATAACATAGCAGTTAATGCATCTGAAACTAACTGAAGACAAAACACCATTTTTGCACAGCACAGGCCACATCTTGCACAAACAGAGCATTTGTTGGACTGCAAGATGTTTTGTGAAACACTTCCTATAAAGTACTGCTTGATCAGGCAAGATTTCCAGAGCTTAAAAAGAAATGCAAGTTTAAAAGACAAGCTACCCTAAGAAAACTAATCAATGGAACAAAAAACCTGCAAGAAGTAATCTCCTGAAACAAAGTTGACTGCTATACAGTACAGGGTAAACAACAGACCTTAGTACTGGGGGGGTGTGGGGTGTGTTTTTGTTTTTTGTTTTTAAGTCTCTGATGCATATGTTGCACCTGTTTTTCTCACTTACATGTGGGGGATTTTTTTCTGTTTTATGCACACAAGTTTCAAGAAAACTTTCTAATGACAATTTTAATATGATTTTGTTGATAAAGAAAATTGGCTAAGCTTTCCTTTCTTCTCAAAACATAAGTAATATTATTCAGTGAGGTAGGTGAACACCAATAACTGAAGTCCATTAAAAAAGCTTTTGGGTAAAAACAATGACTGCAACATTGAATGTTTTCAAACTGAAAAAATTCAAAGTATTAGTGTGTTAATATACATTATATACAACAGAGTACTAAGCTCAATGTATACTAAAATGACATTTTAGTCATAAGTATTTGATACGCAAGTATATTCTCACATGCATGTTCTCTTCTCAATATAGCCTTGGAGGAAGCATTCCATGCCATTTCTTAAACTATCAGACTGTATAAATGCAAAATACATTGTTCAAAAGCACTTAGATTCCTATATTCTGCTCCAGATGACAATTTTGGCCTTTGCTGCACAAATTCTACCTTACAAATAAGATCACTGTTATCCTATAGTACAAAACCACTTGTTTTTTGAAACAGATTATTTCAAAATGAACCGTCACAAGAAAACAAATTACTCACTCATCCAGAACATGAGGATCCTCAGGACTTTTATTTTCATATTCTAAAAGCTCAAGGAAACTCTGCATGTACCTGAAATAAGCAAAAATGATAAAGAAGGAGTTAAAATACTTAAACCTAAATTACTTTTGAAGTTTTTTTTAATCTTAAGACTACAACGTCATCTGAAACAGAAGCATAGTACACAGGTCTCCACAAAGGCTAACATGAAGTGGGACGCTGCAACAAAGGGAAAGCAAGCAATGACAATATATTACATTGAGTTAAAAAGTATTATTTATCACCCTACAGTCCACAATTCAGGAAAACCGCTACATAAATCAGGCTGAAGTTAACAGGAGCAAACCCTCTCTTCAGGTAGGTCTATAATTTCAGGTAACTTAGTTCATCCCTGGATCTTGATCTCCTGGTCATCCACTTTGTACAGATGTTAGTTTGCTCCTATGTTCCTCAGACAGCAATCCAACCTTCCTTCCAAAATAAAGTTCCAGGGAACACTCCCTAAAAGCCATGCTAACATGACTGCACCAAGCTGGTCCTACCCCAGTATTCCAGAAGAGTACGCCCCTTCACACACTGACACATCTCCTCACATTGTACCTCAGGCCACATGACACAACCCTCAGTTTCGTAAAAACACCACTCTTACACAACATGGCTCTCTCTAGTTCAGACATTCGGCACACATGAGATTAACTGAGGCTTAGAGCCACAGAGGTACCACACAGGACCCAAAGAAGATTTAAAGCAAAATACCACTCAACATGAACATGGCCAGCCTGCTGTAGGAAACTAACCCAACACCAGTATAAATGCCACCACCACCTCACACCACTGGGCCTGAGGACCAGGTATCACCCCCTGAAGCAGGTGCAATTAGCAGTATAGATGTAGCTTTAAAGATTACAGAATTGGGACCTATTTCTTGAAGTATCAAGAAGGTATATCACACAAGGTATCAATCACACACATAAAAGGTAGGGTTTCAATGTTACCAGAAGGAGCTGTCATTCCTCTCCCTTTTGCCCTCCCTTCGCTCCTGGTTAAGCACCACCACTTACACTATGATAACATCAATGCTAATCAGATGTGTATGTCAACTCCCTGCAATGGCAAAACAGCCAGCCAGATAGGTTTGGTTTTTTTTAATCACTCCCGCACACGAAAACAACTCATAGAAAGGTCAAACCGGCTAAAGCTAGCACAAGAGAGAAAAGATAACCATAAAGCCTACATAAGGAAAAAGCAAAACAAGTGACCAAGCCTCTCCCCTTTCAGTAGCAGCAACCCATTAGATCAGCTCAACAGAATGGTCTATGCATAAGCTCAGTGCCTGTGACACTGACCCCAGTCACTGAAGCTTAGACAACTTCACATTACAACAAAACCTCTTTTGGTAGCAGTTCTATGTTAAGATCAGCTTAAGCAGGCTATGAAACTTCACTCTACATCTTCAAGCCACAGCAAAGCTTAAGACAGCACTGCTGTCTACGTGACTCCCTCCAGAACCATATGCTGCTGCTCCACCCCCCATTTCAGTTGCAGCCATCACAGGTCACTGTGACATTTTGCCAGGGAGACTGACATTTTCAATATGGTCAGCACAGTAACACTAGCTCCTGTCCCTCTGCGTGTTTTTGCCCTCCTGCAACCATCACAAATGACTACACAGAAATCCCCCAAATGTTTGTCAGTTACAAGTTTGGGAAGTAGCTGATGTCTCTAGTACTGCTTATTTTAAAACATGTTCTTTTACACTGCTAAGAGATAGTACTAGTTAAGAACAACCATCACACCACACTCCCAGGAATTCAAGAAATTGCTTAGGGTCACTTCAGGGAATAGGCAGTAACTTAAGGAGCCATAGCCCACTATCCACCGCAGATGAGTTCCTGAAAAGTGCAACATTTAGCAGTTAGAAAGATACTGAAGCAGTTCTAACTATGCAGGGACAGTATACATGATGTGGAGGATAGAGAGGCAGGGGAAGAATCATCAGGACCATCAGCTGGAGGAGAGACTGAGTTTCTGAAAGAGTTAATGAGAACTAATCTCCTTTGAGAATGTGTCCTTGCATGCACTCCCCTTTTATTAATTCTCACTGGAAAAAGCTGCTTTACTCTCTGAATGCAGCTGCTTCACCTGCAAGACTTGACATGTAACAAATTACGATCACCCTCACTCCTTTGTTTCAAAGAGGTATGTGTTCTTCAACATCATCTGCCTCGTATGAATCAAGGTCAATCAAGTTAATAATGGGTACAGGATGGGAAGAAAGGTACCATTATTACAGCGAACAGAACACAGTAATAAACAATCAGCAAAGGAACTCCAAAATGAAAGATGGGAAAGTGGTGGACAAGCCACTGAGGCAATTCAGGGCGTCATCAGTTTGGCTCTATGGAGGCAGTTAAGATGAGCTTTTAACTTCTCACCAAACCAGGCAATGTCAAGCAGAGGCAATGCTTAAGACCCATTCCTGTGCCCAATTTTGCTCTGCCTCTAGTGAATACATGACACTCCACAACCAGTCTTTGCAACCTCCTTCACCATTTCCTTGATGGGTGATGAGAACGTATCTAAGTCATTCAATCCATAATTGTCTCAAAGAGGAAACTGACCTTCTGGACTTTTTCTGTGAATAGAGAAAAGGGTATCATTAAGGTGGCATCCTTTTCTTACAAATACATCTAGGAATGAAAAAAGCCATGTAACGTGACTTAAGACCACCAGCATTGTCAGACTGGACTAGTTCCCTCGTGCTGTGGGTTGTAATATAACAAGAAAGCAAAGACCTTCCTTTGTAATTAAATAAATATTTGCTGTCTTAAATTTGTTTGTGTGGTAAAAGGAAATCAGGCAAAATATGTATTTGATTCTACAGAGAAAAGCAATCTACCCAAAAAATACCTGCATGATTTCTGTGAAGGAGTCTTACTCTATTCCTCAAATACAGGTTGATCTCTTGCCACCCAATGACTGTGTCTACATTAGCATTTTTATTTCCAAATCTAAACCTGTGGTATGGTTTTGAAATGAATCCCCCAATAACCTTCACTTAATCCACACTGTTTATATTTGCAAAGTGGTTTTGGCACTTCTCGGAAGATCAGGTTCTTCTCAGAAGAAACTAAACTGGAAGCTGTTGTAGATGCGCATCAAATGTGTGAAACCCAAGGAAGCCATCATGACCTGAACCAATGAGCGGGCCAAAATGCTATGATTTCTCCGACACAGGCACATTACATGCCAGGAGGCAGACTATGGACTGTCACAAGTACCCTCCACACTGTAACGCATTCCTCATATCACATCAAAGACCAACTTGCTGTAGGTGTCAGCAAGTTTGCCCACAACAACCCTTCTACTCTTTACACTCCTCTCTCCCATCCTTTTAAACCTTCCTCCTGGTTTGAAATCCTTTCCCTTCCTACTTTAATTTCTGTTGCCATCCTCCCTGTTTTGTGGAGGTCCTTATTTTTTTTCCTTGCCCTCTCTTTGCCTTTCCCCACACCCCCAGTCCACTCTTCTACGCCCATTTTCATAAAGGCAACAATAGCCCTTTCTGCCTCCCAGAACACCCAGGGCTGCAAGCCAGCTTTCCATGGAAATTCAGAATCACAGAATCGTTCAGGTTGGAAGAGTCTCTTGAAATCATCAAGTCCAACCTCCTTGCTCAAGCAGGGTCAGCTAGAGCAGGCTGTCCAGGACCATGTCCAGTTGGGTTTTTAATATCTCCACAGATGGAGACTCCACAGCCTCTCTGGGCAACCTTCTTGTGGTGTTTGATCACTTTCACTGTAAAAAAATTCTTTCTTATGTTCAGATGGAATTTCATGTGCTTTAATTTGTATTCATTGCCTCTTGTCCTGTCACTGAGCACTACTGAAAAAAGTCTGGCTCTCATCTTCATTCTCTCCCATTAGATATTCATACACACTGATAATATGGCCACCCACCCACAGTCCAGATGGCTTGCTGAATATCTCTAAGGAGATATTCAGCGCTCTCAGCTTCTTCCCATATGAAAGATGCTTCAATAAATCTGTGTCATGAAAAAAGTGACAGCTTCTCTCATGGCAAAGTAAGTCAGAGGAGGTTATTAGGAAGCTGCTCACCCCCGTCTGTCATCATATAATATTATGAAAGTCTTATTTCTGAAGATCCAGGACAACCACCACACTTGAGAAGCAACACAGCAGGTGCTTTTTACCACAGACCTCCTACCAGAAATCTCGAACATCAGCAATCCTGTGCTGATGCTGAGGATAAAACAGCAGTAAGTATTTCTGGTACTGAAGGTAGCTGGTACCTGATTTTTGTGCTGTGTGGATTCAACTGGTTGCCTACCATTACTGGTACGCTGTGTTGAGATTTATACTCTGTTAGCTTATTGGGACATTGGTCCTAAGACTGCAGCCCCTGGAATAATCAAACATCACTACTCCTGTGTTGGAGGATCAGCACTTTTACTAGAGTACCAGGCAGGGGCAAGCCAAGTGTTTCTCTCATCTAATGCAGGAAGTAATTGTGCAGAAAGCTGTCTCAGTCAGAAAAGGACTAAAGCAGGTCTCAACCAGAAAAAAGCTGCCAAACACAGTCACCGGTCTTCAGCACAACCAGCAGGCGGAACAGCTTCTGAGGTCATTATGCTGCAGGCTCAACATAGCACCAATGAAGAACTGAGAGTTTCTCAAACAAAGGAAAATTACACCAACTAAATGCTCTAAGGAAATGTATGAATGTGCTGAAGTAACTTCTCTTTAATCTCTGTGGTGATGAAGAAACTATGGAAACAGGCAATGCTTTTCCTTTAGAGTTATCAACAATATTTAGATGTCTCTTTCTGATTCTAAAGTAAATTGATATTACTTTAGAAGTCAAGTTCATTAGCACAAGCACTGTATCCAACAAGATAGAAGGACCAGCTCAGAGAAAAGGTTACTAACTTCAAATCTAAGTTATTCAAATTTCTTCCATTACCTTTACTATTTCTTCCAATCCCTTGACTAATTGGAGCTACAAAAAAGTAACCTTATGTCAAACAAATCTAACCCATTGTACAATGCCTACCACTATACGTCACCCATCCTGGGATGCTGTAATACCCTGTATATTATCCCAAGTCTCTAAATAAAAACTCAGACATGCAAATGCTGTACGTCTTTTTCTTTTATCCAGTTGTGATTTCCAGTTTTTACACAAAATTCATCCCCCCCCGCTCCGTCCCAAACAGCTCAAAATTAAAGAAATGAAGCAAAAACTTGTTTAAAAGGTAATTTATAACTCTGGTTAGCTGTAATAAATAATTCACAACATTGTTTTAATCACCACCACCATTACAATCTGCCTAATGGTGAGCAGTCAGCAATGCAGTTTACTCCTGTATTAGCTAGTGTGTGTAAAAAAGGTCATTCCCCTTTCATACAGTTCATCTATTTCCTTGAATTTTCTTTTGATTTGAACTGAGGGTGCAGATATGGACAAATGAAGGTGGTAACTACGGGATTTATCAAGCACTGAAAAGCAAGACCTTGTGATGTTTTAAACACACTTCACACACAGTTAACCAGCCAGCCAGAATAAAGGAGAAAAGTACCAGAATAATGGATGACTTGCTATATTATTAGTAAATGAATACAACTATACAGGACACAAATCTACAAAAGAAAAACCCAGCACAAACAAAAAAAACAGAGAACGTCAGTTATATTTTGCTGTCTTCGGTGAGTCATCAAAAGCAGAAATCAAAACCTATGCCCTTCAAATCTGTTGTCTTTCTGGTGTTTAATTTTTTATCACAATACACTACAATTCATTGGGCAAGCTCTATGGTTTCAAGCACCCTTTAGCCTTGTTCTTTTGTTAATTACTGCCAGGTAGATTGAATTCTTGTTAGTCTGCCAAATGTAATAATTCTAGAATGGCACATTGCGTACTTGAAGTCACTGTAAATGCCCATAATGTCAAGTCCAGATTTTCTTTTTTTTTTTTTTAAAAAACTCATGCAAGATACCTTTGCTTTTTTCCTATGTGTATTTCATGAAGATTTTCCTTTAGAATCTAACACCAAAGCACTGAAAAGATAAAACATATCTCCGTGGTAAAACAATCTTGTTAGCATAGTCTGAATGTAAAAAATAGAGGAAAAACAATTATTAATCCCCAAACTGTACTGATTTCTCTAATGGGTCTTTCCAAGGAAATAAATGGAAATTTATAGCCTTTTCCAGGGAAAAGTACTAAAGAAAAGTAGAGAAATTTGCTCAGGGTTAATGAAAATATGAATTTTTAGATATGACTGAGTAAGCATTTGCTCAGGGTTAATGAAAATATGAATTTTAGATATGACTGAGTAAGCACACTGTGCAAACCTCACACTCACTTTAGATATTTTACAAGCTCTGACTTTATCCATTATAAGGTTTCATTGTAACTATTTTCCCTCATCACATCACATTAGTGATGATATCCTTTATTATGCAATTCTGCCACATGTTCAATATCCTACCTGCAGTACACTTTAGCTAGGGAGCGCCTTCTCAAAGCTGGCCTAAAAAAGGCCTACTTCCTTGGAACTAGGAAGTTGCCCATTAATTTTGAAAAACTGAAAATAAGTTGCTGATCCCTAGCACGCTGGTTGTTGATCTGTCTGTTATTTGGAATCACCGCAGTTCACAGCCAGAACATATTAACTGTGTTATTATTTTGATTCACTTTATTTCTTCCCTTGCTACTCCATGCAAAACATACACATAAACTAAGTTATAAACTCCAACTGGGACAGAGCTAATGTTTTACCTTTGCACAGACTGAAATGCAGAACTATTTTTTTTTTGTTCATAGCTCACTCTGTGGGTAATGCCAGCTTTATTCAGAAAAGCATAGCTGAGTAGCACAAAGGAAGGAGAGCTGTCTTGCCTATCCTCATTGCTGCACACATCAGGCTAAGGAACCCAGAAAGGAAGGAGAAAAAAAATGCACCTTTCCTGAGAGCAATCAAGCAATCAGTTGTAAAATCTGTTAGGCAGCGCAGTGCAGTCAAGGAGCGTGGTACAGGAAGCAAAATGCCTACAGCTCCAATCCATGAAGATGGATTAGAGAACAGAGAGGAGAACAGGCCTTGCCTGCAGCAGGGAGCATATTCTCGGAAGTGGCAAGATGAGCTTGCTTCCCAAGGGACCTATAAGGGACTAGGGAATTAATGCAATCCAGAATGTCACTGCCTGGCTGGACAGAGGATTGATGGGAAAGGATCCATGCTGTACAGTACGCAGGGTTAATGTGTTTTCTCACTCCACCAAACCGAAGTTCCATCTATTTACAGAGCCACCTTACTCTAATTTAAAAGTTTAATAAAACCTACTTCAAAGATTAGGAGCTGCTTGTATTTTTTGGCACGCTGACATTAAGGAACAGACTGGGAATTCAAATTTTAAAGCTCCAGCTAATTCGGAGTCTCACCAAAAGTACATAAAAACATAGGCTTCTAGTGCAAAGGAGTAGCGTAAATAAATCACAAATATGCTGGTGACTAGTAAATTACTGAAAATCAGCAAATAAACAGATTAAGGTGAATAATGCATTAAATTATGTCTTTGCTCACTTTTGGCAAATGTACATCAGATCTTTTGTTTGCATATTAATAAATTGTCACGCTTCCTCAACCTATGGCACAGTAAGAAAAAAGGATCATGAAATCTGATCTGAAAAAAATTCTTTCTTGAAGTATTAAACGAGTGCGTCAAGAAGAGGCTTCTTCATTTTACAAGTTCACAAAACAGCTGAACAGCTAAATTTATATTTATTTATTCTACTGCATAAAATTCAGGAATCTCTCTCTAGATATGTCTAAACTTTAGATTAAGCAATTATAAATATGTTTCAAAACCTGCTATCAGCAGGTTAATAAAGTTAATAAAACTGTTTTGTTTTGGTCTTTTTAGAAGCTAACTGATCCAGTAAATTTTGCCCAAGGTTCATCACCAGTATATCACTAGGACTTACAATCTACAGGTAAATGTTTAAAAAAACAATTAAAAACCTCTAAACAGAAAAGTAAGAAATAAGCTCTTTAAAGTCCACATCTATAATCAGGAAAACAACATGCTACAGTTACTTTTGTTACTTCTGACCTAAGATCACAAAAATATTCTTACATAGAATCTCAGTAAATATATTCCTTTCCACAAAAACTGTTAGTTAACTGAGGACCAAAATTAGAAGGACGCTACAACAAACATTCTGATTTCAGATTTCCACCTCTGGAGCGGATGTCCACTTGAACTTCTTCATCTCATGAAAGTCTGATATTTTGGCCCATTTAACAGAAAACTATCAGTCTGCAGCTGTGATAGTGCAAGTCACATTATCATATAAATATACGATTTGGACAAGTATCTCACAGTCATTATATATTCTAATATACTCAAGACTTTTTTTTTTTTTTTTTTTTTTTAAATCAGTAGTCTCCATTGTAGCCATAAAAGTCATCCCATGAGTCCTCAAACCTCTAAGCAAAAATTCTGAAGGGGGCATCCACTCTAAACACCCATTCAGTTCCTTTGCCAGAAGTGATCCAAATGTTGCTTGACTCTGTATTAGCGGGGCAGAAGCATATGCCACAGAACGTATATTTGGACTAGAAGAATTATGCTGTAGAGTCACTACAGAAAAATTATTTCCTTTTCTTCATTCACCTATTTGTCCACATTTCACTGAAGACAGCTTCACAAGTCATCTAGATTAGAAAAGCCTAAAAGGTCTGCATATTATCCACTCTTTCCTATTTGGCGTAACAGCTTCCGGTAACATCAGACAGGGATACAAGCCAAGCTTTCAAACCTGCCACTTAACCGCAAAGTGATTGTTATTGTGTGGCTCCACAGCATTTACATTTATTTTAAGCACTTAATCACTATGTTTGAAGTTGTCATCAAGACAGCTAGTATTACCTTTCATAGACAAACATATTTAAACCAAAGTACACAAGATCACATATCCTAATTTGTATTTTCTAAGACTGAAGCTTGATAATGCAGTCAATGTACGGTCAATGTGGAATTTCTTGGCTCAAGGGCTATGACTGAACTTAACAGAAGCCTGCAAGATTAGTTGCCGTTACAGTTAGACAAGCTGTTATTCACAAAGGGAAGTTTGTTGTATACTGCAAAGACATTTTTACATAAATTCTTTGGATCAAGTATTTGCAGGCAGAGAGACAATAAATACCCCATGAACAACAATTTTTTAGAGCTTAATACATACAAGGCAGTAGTCTCCAAACCTCACTGAACATGCAAGTAGGCTAGAAATTAATTACTGTGGAAAAGATGACAGGACTTTGAATCACTTCAGATATACGCTAGTTATTACAATGGAGAATGTTACTTACTGGACGACACCAGATTTTTGTTCCGTTCCATAACGTCCCCTGAATACCAGGTTATGTTTTTAAAGATTTAGCAATGAGAAGAACAGACAAGGTTTAAACTTTCTTTCAGTATTTTTGACAAAGGAAGAATAGAGAGAAAGAACAGCTATTTCAAGAAGTCATGGGTGCAATACAGCAAGGAATACTTAAAAAAACCTCGCTCTTGGAAGTTATTGACTGATTCTAGTTATCTGGGAGACAACAGTATGCTTTTACTAACTTACAAAACTAACTTACAAATTCTTATCTCTAGCATCCATATTAGAGTATTTACTTAACATTAGACAGAAGAAAATGAAACTTCATTTGACAAGAAACACATTATAAACAATTCAAGGCAGAAAACAGGCTTCAGTTCAAGACAAATCAAGCTGAGTTGCAAGTAAAGCAACACATATAGTGTTAGTTTTATACTAATTTTTCAATCCACTTTTTTTTTTTTAAACTTACCAACTCTGTACTAGCCCAACTGAAGGCCTGTTAAGTAAGTTATCAGGCAACAAATTGACTTCTCTCATGGTGTTAGCTAGTCGCACAGGAAGTTCTTTCCGCAGAAACATGTATGAAGTCTTCTCACATGCATTGTCACGACCTGTTAGAAGGAAGGAAAAAACAGATGTCCATTGCAACAGATCAAATTTTAGCCTTCCCATCTCTGTACTAGCCCAACTGAAGGCCTGTTAAGTAAGTTATCAGGCAACAAATTGACTTCTCTCATGGTGTTAGCTAGTCGCACAGGAAGTTCTTTCCGCAGAAACATGTATGAAGTCTTCTCACATGCATTGTCACGACCTGTTAGAAGGAAGGAAAAAACAGATGTCCATTGCAACAGATCAAATTTTAGCCTTCCCACTGCTAGAATATTTAAAAAAAAAAATCACTTGTGGAAATAAAAACAGTTTAAAAATAATTTCTTTCAGTACCCACCTTCACTTCCCTCTCGCTCCCAAGACACATATTATACTTTTACCTTCCTAGAGCTTAACCCCTTTTATCTGACATTTCTCCTCATTTCACATCATCTTATCCTCTCTCCTACAAATAAAAATCTCTCATCCTATAAATAAAAATCATCAAATACCAAAGACTTGATATTAGCTGGAAGTAAGACCCAAAAATACTAGCTTTTATCAGTATGACTTTTGTCATACTCAGTGAGCTTTTAAGAAGTGCATGCTGCCCACGCAATGGAGGGTAAGGAGTGAAAACAAAGGGACAAAACAAAAAGGCAACAGCTGGCTGATGTTTCATGTCACAAGCTCTTCAAACCCAAGTACTTAAACATTTCAGCAGCACCTGGAAAGACCAGCAAAGGTCATCATCCCTCCTAGGACTAGCCCACAAGACGCTCACTAGCTACCTGGAAGGAAAGTGCAGTGCTCATCACCACACTCCCATTTGGCAAAGCTGCAGCTGAGATCGTCCTGGACTTTCACTTTTAAAACAATTTTTATCCAGCACAATATTTTGAAAATAAAATTTAAAAAAAACAGTCAGAAAGCAAATAAAAGGGATCCAGCAAAATAACAATACCTTGCTGTGGACCTAGTTGGACCAGTGATAATTCTCTGGAGCCACCCTACATGAACCAGAAGACTGACATGACTAACAGCATTCTTAAGCTAAACTAGTTACTGGAGATACCTATAAAACTTTAACTACAAATATTTGAAAGTGTAAGATGTTAAGACTCTTGCCCAAAGAGTTCAGATGGAAGATCAGACCTGACTTGACATACTTTTGTCTTTTGCAGTGTTTCACAAGTGGGGGAATTCCCCACCGTAACTAATTTCTAAAGCGTCCAGGTAAATTAATATAAAAAAAAAAAATCCATGTTTTACTTGTAATGAACAGTCAGTATTCTGCTTTCGTCTAGAAAGACAGCAAATGTCTTTTGTGATGATAGCCAGTATAACCACCTGCAAAATTTGTGAGTGAAGACAATAACACAAGAGCTATAAATTATGTTCAAGCAAACCAGAAAGTGTTAAAAGCACTGCTAGGCACATAATCACTGAGATTTGCAATTTGAAAGACTCAAGTACGATGCAACCAGCACAATCAAGGTGATACTTTTTAAGACAGTCCCATTATAATCAGCTGAACAGCAGAGTTTTCACCTTCTTTGCATAGGTAACATGCATTGATGGATTAGTTCCCAAACCGTACACAAGCTTGGGGGAATATGCAGGAAGGATTAGGGTTTCCCTTTTTTCTTGGTCATTTCAGTATCAATCAGTGGATCATTAAATTCTATTAGTGTCAGCAATTCTATTATTGTTCTTCCAGCAAACATTTGGACCTATTTTACTTATTTGCATTTTCACATCTTCAATTACAAATACACACATCCTGTCAAAATTAGACAAAGGAAACAAGACATTACATTGTTGATTTCTGTGAAGCACAGCAATGATGTCAGAGTTCAATCCTTCGATTAAGTTAGATACCAATTCACCTACAATGGAGGATAGACACTTGTTTGTTCACAAATCATTGTATGTAGTAGGTCTTTAGGAAGACTGTGGCTGGACAGCAGGAAAGTCTCTTCGAGTAGCTCACCCTACACCTTCTGAGCTGGAAAAACCCTCAGGGAACAAAGACGACTGCTTCTTCCCAAGAATGACCGAGAGCAAGTTTAGTTATTTTCTAGACAACAAAAAGCAAAAGGAATGAAAGACAGCCCAGAGAGAATGAGGAAATGGTGAACAAGAACCCACAGCCTGCAGGAGTCTGTGAAAGGGCACGCCCCGGGGCCCTTCACAGACACAGTCCCCAGGTTTGTGCAAGGCAGACAACAAAAGCTGCTAGACTGGAAAGCAGTACTGGCAGAAGAGACCCACTTCCTCTCCTCCCATGAGCAAGGGCACATCTCTATTCAATCTGTCTCGCCCCAGCAGTTCTAAACTGTCTCTTTTTAAGGAGTTGCCTTGCTCTAACGTACAGCTATGTTTTAGGTACTGAGCCCTTTGGGGTCCCTTTGCATGCTCAGTGCAGGAACAGGAAAGGAAATTCTGTTTCAAGCCTGCCTACCTCGAAGGCTTGCTTCACCATAACTTCAGTGTACCTTTTTGGTTTGAGGCACGCGGTCAGAGTATCTGCTGCTTAGCTCTATGCAATTTATCTGAGAGCCTCCACAGAGTTGCTTTGGCTTCTAGCGTAAGGTCAGTTATCTGCTTGCCAAACAGTGCGTGCATGGGAAGAGAGAATGGCTATTCACCAGGATCAGCAATAATTAGATATCCTCCAGCTTTCAAAGCAAAAAGCATACTGTGTCCCAACAGTTGCTCCTTGGCTGCTGTTCCTCGCAGCAACGCCTGTACAACCACATTTGTCAATATGAGGGACATCCTACTAAGTACAAAAAATAAAATCTGAGTCTGTAAGTTAGGTATTTTCTTAATCTAATTTATCATACACAAGTAAGTCTAAGTTCTAAAGATCTTCCCAGAAACAGCGTTCTCGTAAGCTGTAATGCCACTTTTACAGGTTTAGGCTACAGTCAGATATAATTTTTTTCACAAATTGGCTTTATTTTTGCTTTGTTACATCTTTTTTCAAAATATACAGCATTCTTTCTTGATTTTGTTATCACTCCAGCTGGGTCAATACACACCACCAGAATCGAATCAGGCTTTTGTCTTAAACACCATAGGCTAGAGCCAGTTTAAATCCATCAGTTTCAGTTCAAGGGAATTTGAAGTCACCCTCTCAGGGTTAAAGTGAAAGTGAAACTTGTGAATAATCTCTCCTTGATTTATACTGCAGCCCCCAAGAAGTTACTCAATAACACAAATATATAAAACAATGACCTGCTTACCTTTGTATGAATTCAAATGGAAGAAAGAATACAGTAATCTTATGCCCTAGTGCAGACTAAACTGCACTGGGCATCAAGGACTGTATTCAGCTTTATTTCCAAAAACAGGGGGTGCTGTGTCAGACAGTTGTTTAATTACGGTGCACTGAAGACCAACGGTAGCAGCAGACTTCAAGGCAGAGTCTAATGACATGGAAGTATAATGCTAGCATGGCATTATAATATACTAGGAGCACAGCTTTTGTTATGAATTACTAATAGAAGGCCTGCTGCTTTTATACTTGAAGCAATGCATTGCAAATACAGCTTTATGCTGTCTTGTTAAATTATATGAAATTAACATTAATTTTTATCTCTGAGGAATCATGAATTTTCACCTGTAAATCACTGAACTATAGGAATACTGCAGAAAAGTCTGGTCACAATATGCAACGTGAGGATCACTGGCATAAAGAAAAAGCTTCACATACGTATTTTATTTGTAATTTTACTGTCTTGAATAGTCCTACAGACATCAGTGCAACTACTGGTTAAATACTGTACGTAAGTTTCTTCCAGAAACAGGATATAAATAGGAAAAGCATTCAAGACTTAAGAAGAAACAAGAAGCTGTGGGGTCCACCTCAGAACAGCCATCCTGCCATCAATGGCCAGCGACAGACTCTGAGCTCCAAGGTGGGGAAGTGGGACCTCACTATTCAGCTAATGACAAAACAGAATCTATACTGCTCGAGACAGAAAAGCTTCTAATAAGAGTATCCATACAGCATTCCCACCTTGATATTAAACCTATGGCAAAGTGTTTGCCTTCACCTTTACAGTCTGCTACTCCTTATTATTTAAGTTAGTGATTAATTAGGGTTCTTTTTTGTCTCGCTTTCTTTACTAGTGCTTTCCATCTATATTTTTCTAAGTAAAATGAGTATGTTCAAATTAAAAATAGCTAACCTACCACCAAAGACTTTTTCAAAGTTTTAGATTCAACTTTCTCTGAATGCTGGATGTGCTTCCATTAAAATATTACACCTTTAATAACTAAGGATTTCTGCACAACTTTTATATTCATGCTGAGTTTGAGTTATTTGAATAAAGGCTAAGTTAACATTTCATCCTAAAGAGTGTTTCAGTACAAATATATATTAATTTTCTTTAAATGAAGACTGATCTGCTGAGATAGCACAGCAGTTTCTTTCTACAGACTCAGTAACGATACATGATATACTTCTGCTTAGTTGTCAAATACTTAAATTTAGATTTCAAGCACTAGTAACAGATGAGCACAACAAAAAGTTGTTTGTCCAACTTGTGGTTTTAATACTTAAGAGTAAAGCATTTGAGAATATTTTAAAGCATTTTGGTTGGTTGGTTTTCTTAAAGATTTTAAAGCAGATTAAAAGTTTTGGAGTGACGTTTCAAGATACTGAAAATTTTCTGCAAGTCAGAAGTTAGGGAAGATTTTCATTTCAAGAAAAACAGCTAAAAAAATTATTTCTTTAAACTTACAGCTTTGTAGGTTTCCAATATCAGCACTTGATTTGTGGACCAGCCCGCATGCTACACTATACCCATGAAAGAAACATCAACTCAAGCAAGAATCTGAAGTTCCCAATGCCATGTATTGAGAAAATTCCTATCTAGAAATACTAGAAAGGAGAGAATGCCCAAGAAACCACAGCACCTGGAAGTCTTGGATCCTCTACAGCTTACCAAAAAGTCTGAATCCTGTTTCTTGAATAGGCTGTTTCTAGCTACATATCTATTGGAAATGTTTCAGTAAGCTGTGTAACAGATCACCCTCCAATATCTTGCTACCTGTGAGAACGCAGAACAACAGTCCCAGTCTTCAGATCCTTTCAAAAGCCAACAGAATTTCATTGCATAGTTTAGCTAGTCCTGAACATATTAATGGGAAAAAAAAACCTGAAGGAAAAAAAACACTTTTGGAAGTATACAAATCCATCAGGAATAACTGTTCTCAAACTGTTGAGTTGTTAAAGATTTTAAATACCACTTCTGAGGTACATAAGCTGTTAGACACCTAAGATTCTGCATTAGGAAAAGAAAACCCTTTCAGAACAGTGCACCAGAAATGCAATTATTTCAGTTTTCACAAGCTCTACATTGATTTTTATGAAGATAAAACTCTATCAGAGTTCCACAGAAGAATTAAGCAATATTCTGCTCTGTTAACAAACTTGTGAAGAATGAAGGACAGATATATTACCAACATTGCAAATTTGACCCTTTCATTAAGTATGCAATATCTATAATTAATTATACTTCATTAAAATCCCTTCTGCCCAACTTGATAATCAATGCTTAATGCAGGCAGAACAGCCAAAAAAGGAAATTCTAGTGGACAGCATCCGTTTTATTTCATACGTATACATTTATATACCCAGAAACACACAAAGCAAATAGATCTCTTTAAAAGCATGCTTTTAAAAAAATGAAAATGGAAATATTAGAAGGCTCACTCAAAGTGAAACACTTCTTATCCACAAAGCCAAGAAGAAAGGAAACTAAGACATCACATGATAGATGGGGTTCACAATTTTACACACACCAACAATGTTTATTTCCCAGTAATACAGCAATACTAGATTTCGATTGAACAATAATTCAGTTTTGTTCCTTTAAGTGGAAAAATCGTGCAGATGAAATTCTTAAGTCAGGCATTGAAACAGGTTTCCTTCAATGAGGAGCGTCACATTAAGGCAACATAAAGAACAAACCATACAGCATACTACCTCTTTGCTATAGGTCTACTCTGCTGCAGGAAACAAAGCAGCCCCGTACTACTCTTCATGGTAGAAAATAACCCCATAAATTAATTCAGTTTTCTAAGGGACTAGATTTTAATTCAGGGTCAAGAGGCTAGATTAGCTTTAGATTTTTACTCTTCTTAATGAAAGTTATACTTTCAAGCTGATTAAGAAACTCTCAGATCATACCTACAGTGCTTACAACTTAACCCAGAATTTGACCAAAGAGGATGAAGGAAAAGCACATGTAAAATAACCCACTCTACTCAACACTGGTAAGTGACATCAATTTCTGAGCATCTTCTAAAAGGGTAGATGGACCAAGCAGAAATCCAGATGACCACAACCATAAAACAGTCTGTGACAAAGGAATGCATGAATCTGACTGGACTTACCTAAGAAGAAATAGATAAAGAATACAGCAACACTCTTCAAAGAGACATAAGCTTCAGCACAAGTTCCATCACTGCTCTCTAAGGCTACTTCCACCGACACCTACAATTTTTTCATTGAAGTGCCCTGTTTTAAGGACGTGCTTTCACTTGGCATGTATGATCAGCATATTAAGAGATTGATTCTTTGTCAGTAAGGAAACTGGAGAAACTCTGAAGTTTCAAAAAATGAAACTTGAAGAACTAAAGACAGGAAAATATTTTTAGATCTTACTGAACTGTAATAAACGTATCACTTTTATGAAGTCTGAACAATTAAGTTTTGTTCAACAACTACTGCCAGAAAACCAGCTAAAGCCAGAGGAATTAAAGTCTGCAAGTAAGCTTTCCCACATAGCTTGTTTCTGTTCTTCAGTCCAATTCCCATTACTAGTTGCACCTTTGCAGTCTAAAGGAAAGCACACTGATAGAAGTACACGGAGTCTTCTCAATCTAAATTATTTATGTTCATAGATGAGAATTTAATTGTTAACACTGTACGATCATTGGTTTTGACTCTGTGCCATTTCATTGCTAAGTGCAATCCAAACTAGCGAGCTCACATGTTTGTTAGCTTTCCAAGTAAACTTTCCAACAGTCATGTGACACAGCATACAGATAAATTACCAGAGCTGAAGTACAAAACCAGTTGAGCTTAATAAACCATTTCTGATTTATGCAATTTAAGCAACAACAGATTCAAGCACTCTTTGACTGCCAGGCCAGCATTTACTTTCTATTCCAGAGGAAAATTTCAGGATACCATTCACTAATGAGAATGCATTAGTCTATATTCTGTTGTCTAAATGACCAGACCAAATCCCATTGACAAGCCAAGGTCTAGACTTCAACTTAAGAAGTACAAAATTAAATAAGTATAACTACTCTTCAATTTGTAGATAGAAAAAACATACTTATCTCCACTTATGTCCAAAATCTCTGAAAAAGTCAGCTTGTTTATGTCTTATGTGTGTTAATTACTATGGCCATACAGATGAATGCCACTGGTGCCAAGAAAAAGGCAGTTCACATTTTCATGTAAATGCAGATTAAGGACAAAATGCGCTAATGTCAGCCGTCATTAGCACAACTGGACAGCTCAACATGGATGAAATCATTACATTGATTATTACATTAGCTATACACTAAGGTAATAATAAACAACACAGTAATAATAACGTAATAAGTTACGATATGGTGAATGGAGTTCAATCCAGTTGGCAGCCAGTCACGAGCGGTGTTCCCCAGGGCTCAGTTTTGGGGCCGGTCTTGTTCAATATCTTTATCAATGATCTGGATGAGGGGATCGAGTGCTCCCTCAGTAAGTTTGCAGATGACACCAAGTTGGGCGGGAGCGTTGATCTGCTCGAGGGTAGGAAGGCTCTGCAGAGGGACCTGGACAGGCTGGATCGATGGGCCCAGGCCAACTGTATGAGATTCAACAAGGCCAAGTGCCGGGTCCTGCACTTCAGCCACAACAACCCCATGCAGCGCTACAGGCTTGGGGAAGAGTGGCTGGAAAGCTGCCTGTCGGAAAAGGACCTGGGGTGTTGGTTGACAGGCGGCCGAACATGAACCGGCAGTGTGCCCAGGCGGCCAAGAAGGCCAATGGCATCCTGGCCTGTATCAGAAACAGCGTGGCCAGCAGGAGTAGGGAAGTGATCGTGCCCCTGTACTCGGCACTGGTGAGGCCGCACCTCAAATACTGTGTTCAGTTTTGGGCCCCTCACTGCAAGAAGCACATCGAGGTGCTAGAGCGTGTCCAGAGAAGGGCACCGAGGCTGGTGAGGGGTCTGGAGAACAAGTCTTATGAGGAGCGGCTGAGGGAACTGGGACTGTTTAGCCTGGAGAAAAGGAGGCTGAGGGGAGACCTCATCGCTCTCTACAACTACCTGAAAGGAGGTTGTAGCGAGGTGGGTGTTGGTCTCTTCTCCCAAGTAACTAGCGATAGGACGAGAGGAAATGGCCTCAAGTTGCGCCGGGGAGGTTTAGATTGGACATGAGGAAAAATGTCTTTACTGAAAGAGTGGTTAAACATTGGAAGAGGCTGCCCAGGGAAGTGGTTGAGTCACCATCCCTGGAGGTATTTAAAAGACGTGTAGATGAGGCGCTTAGGGACATGGTTTAGTGGGCATGGTGGGGGTGGGTTGACAGTTGGACTCGATGATCTTAGAGGTCTTTTCCAACCTTAATGATTCTATGATTCTATGTAACTTGTGAACTCCAGTAAGCCTGTTTCAAGTAAATGGTCCTCCAAATGAAACTGACTGTGCTGGAAAGCAGCTTAACTTATCAGTGAACTGGAACAGATATACAGAAGGAATTAATAGATGCAGAATACACTGTAGATCTATCAAAGTCTTAGTCAAACTGCAAACATTAATTTAACTCTTAAAGTCACAGCCTTCCGTTCACTGAAAGGACTCAAGGGAAGATGTCCATCTGTCGCTCAAGAACGGTTTATCAGACAACCACTTGTAAAAGCTGTAAACCAGTACCATGTATTATATAAACCAACCCAAATTAAAATAAAAGCATGAATTTTTAAAATAAGCTTCTCTGATCTAAAACTAATATTTAACTGCTTACCACCCAGTTCTAATGAAATAACATTTTGAGTATTTTAAAGCATTTGTCAAAAGAAAGCTCAGTAATCAAAAGGATCTATAAAGTTTAATGCAGAGGTGCTCAAGCAGTTATCCACAGGCTGTATTATTTTTTAGACCAGTTCACATAGGCCCAAGGTTGTCTTTCCTTAGGACAGTTTGGGAGTAGGCTGGAAGTCAGATGAATCATTTTAGCAGCTAAGCTTTGTCTTGCCCATATCACAGGCACTCTCCACAGCACATGACAGGCAAAGAGCCAAAATGTTCTTCGGAGAAACCATGGTCCAGATAGGGTTCCTGATCGTAGAGCTATCCATACCACCCAAAGACTCTCTCCCTAACCAAGCGCAAGGAGCCTCTAAAAAAAATGGCTCTTCAGACTACATCAGCTCCTCTTCCACTAACACTCCTGAGACCTACGCAGGAAATAGTCTGAGAGCAAGAAGGAGGTGCGCATACTGTGCAGCACATCCACCCTGGCCTACGCTGCAAAGGGGCTCTATGGCTTTCAAACAGGAGATCCTGGACAAAACAAATTTAGTGTTTTCTTCTGATGAGACTCGAAATTTTAAAACAAATTTAAAACTTTTTTTTTAAATGCAGATGAGGCTTAAAACACCAAGCCAAAGAAACTTTATTGCCCATTTGTGGATCTCTGATCAGATTCTGTTACAATAAACTGTCCAGAAGAGGCTTAATTTTGCTCCTTTGAGCTTATAATCACCTTTTCCTCCCATAAAAGGTGAAGATCTATTTCACATTGAAGGTTATAATTAGGTATTCCAAATTTTTAACACTCTCCCTAAGGTCTCACAGCTTTGACAACTTCATCCCTAACCTTTATGGAAAACTTCCATAATTCCCACTAACTGTTCCAGAAAAATACAAATCTCTGCTTTATCCTTTAGTCCCTGTCAACACATCAAAGAGAAGGATATTCCAAATCTCCAGCATAAATAAAATTAACATTTATGAGCAAAGACTCACACAGTTAATACCAATTACATAAAAATACTGCCAATACCACATGGTCCAGTTTCCCTTCAGTCTCAGTGAGGTGAAATGTATTAGACTGTTAACCATCTTGTTACAAAATGCTTTTGATGATTAACAAACCACATTGCAAAAAAGATTAGAGGATTCCTCTACACAACCGCTAGTTACCAGGGTTTGAATGTATTTATTCAGTCTGTAAAATCTTTAAGAAAAGCATAAACAAGGACTAAAACAATTATTTTTAGCAAAAAGTCATTTTGTAGCTTTTTAACTTTGCCTCTTTCTCTATTTACAGAGTATTAAACCTAATTCTGAAAAATATCAGCTAATATTTGCACAAGTGTATTATGTATTATTTTAAGGAATTAAGTCAGTGAAAGTATTTATAATACCGTGTTACTTATTTTACACCGACTACAAACTAATGTGACTGGTTTTATATATATACACACAGAGTAAGAGTAGCCTCTTCCCAGGCAAAGAAAGTAATTCAAACAAACAGGGCAAAGAAACATGTAAGAGACAATGTCACATTTACATAGAAAGGTTCAGAGGAAAAAAACTTGTTTCTCCTCTTCTTTCCTCCCTTATTAAACTGTCTTTATCTCAACTCACAAGTTTCCTCACTTTTGCTCTTCCTATTCTCTCACTCATCCCAATGGGGGGTGGGAGGAGGGGAACGTGGGTGCTCAGCTGCTGGATGGGGTCAACCCACCAGAATGCTGCACATCTACTATATAGCAATCTCATCTTAAAGTTATTCCATAGTTTCTTGTGGTTTTGGTTGGTTTTTTTTTTAATTAAGACTTTCATGTGGGACTGCGCCAAAACTTCATAAAAAGCCAGGTACAGCATCTACTGCTACTGCCTTAGCAAACATCAAATTAACCTGGAAATCAGACTGCCTCAACACAATTTATTGTCTCTTTACCACCTTATTATCTCTTGCCGCTTATCTATGTATTACTTTATTATTAGCTCTATCATTTTTTCAGCTACTTCAGCCAACCTGACTTATTCTAATGTCCTCCTCTTCCCTTTCTTTAAAAGACAAGTAGTATATTTTCCCACTTCCGCAACCCTGGGGCCATCACCATCAGTTATTTCCATGAAGCCTGTAAGCAACAGCTGTGCTGTGCCAGGCGCTCCCATTTGCAGAAGAAAGTGGTCAGCTACTCACAAAACACAGCACTGGCTTACTTCTACTAGCACCCACTAAGCCAAGAGGATCTAAACATACTTCAGCTTACCCAAAAGGGACAGGGGGGAGTTGCGATTTCCCTTAAGCTTCCGGATACAATTTATCTTTTTCTGAAGACCAAAGCGAACATGAATTCAGTAGTCTTTATCATTATGTAATCAAGTAAACGCTATACTTCAGCATTCTCTCCAATTACTATAAATTATCTCAGCATCTTTTTCTCTGCTTTTCTACCCCCTGACTTCACCTTAGCTGTTATTTGCACTGCAAACCAAGATATATGTCCTTGTTTCCAGTTTTCATATGATTCTTTTTTAATGAACAGTATTTCTGGAATTCCTAACACAGCCCCTACTGCTCTCTTATCTTCTGCCTACATCAGAATTTCTCTTTCAGAAATAGACAGATCATCTTATATTCTTTATGTCTTAGGAGACACCCTATTTATCTATTTCCTTGGCTTGTAAGAGTTATGCTACTTTAAAATCACTAGCTGTCATTTCTTCCATCCCCGAGGAGAAGGAATGCTAACAATTCATTATCATTTTCATCAAAATTTAATTTTCAGATTTTCAAGCACCTCCTTATTAGTCCAAATCTAGTCTAAAGCAGGCACTTCAACAATTTCTATCAGTTTCTAAAAAAAAAAAAGTATCCCAAACATTTCTAGATCTTCAAGAACTGCAAATCCTATCTTTTTGTCCTTCCAGAAAGTAGTTTTGTCAAGTTCCCAATTTCTGTCAAGCTGTATTCTCTATCAGTTCTTTTTCTTTCTAAAAAAAAAAAAAAAAACAAACCCACACCACAAAAAAACCCCCCAAGAACCCAAAAACAAAACCCCAAAACATTGTTTACTGCTCCATGCCAATTAGGCATTCTTGTCTTCTTTCTTTCACCAAAAGACATTCCACTGTCTGCTTCAACACCACATCAGCTTCAGCAAAAAAATGCACGAGTATGCACACATGTACATATGCAGCATAACATCATCTCCCTTTCCCAGCACCTGAAGGCAGAAGACTGCAGCAGCACCTTTGGTCAGTCCAAAGACAAACAGAACGCAGACTAAGAATAATCTTCTGCCATTTAGGGAAACAAAACACAATCCCATCAGTTGGAGGATGCTCACTTGCGGACTACTAGCCTATGCTTACAGGCAAGAAGTGGCCAGCCAAACCACCTACTGCAGGCAGAATTTCCTGTGCTTAGCCTTTATAACACCAGAAAAAACAACCTCTACTGCCTTGGTGATCCAGTTCGATCATCCACAGCAATTTATGGAATCTGTACTATAACTATACTAAAATACTGAATTCAGAACATACGGAGTCTCAATTACTTATAGAAATGAAGTGTTCCTTTACTGCATAATCAAAATAGTTAAAAATTTAAACCAAAGCTAACATTTTTCTTGAGAACTTTGCAGAACTGCACTAACAAAGATTTAACTAGCAGCCTAAAATTTGAAAACAAACCTTTTCTGGGGAAAAAAAAAAAAGTGACTATCAAGCAAGCACACTTAATCCCTGAAACGGTCTCCAAAAGTGACTGATACAGATAATTCTGTAAACGAAATGCACCATAATCTAATACTACATAGTACTCCCACACACAGACAAAAATATCTCCACCATATCACAGTTCAATAGAGACTGCTGAACAAAGTCATCTAACCACAATGACTCTTCCAGACCTTCACAACAATCAATATTAGGCCTGATAAAAACTGTCATTTTTATATCTAGTATGGGAATATCACTGCCTGCCAGAGACGGGCAGAGTTGTAAACAGTAACAGGTTATAAACAATAACAGTTGCATCACACAAAGGCTTCCAGCTACTTGCTGTGCTGCAGCCCATTCAAAGAAAACCCCTTTTTATATTATGAAATGCAAATTTTATCTACGCTCAGATCTAGAGAAAGAAGGACTGAATACAGAAAAGCAATAACTCCAAAATAATTCAAGAATAAAAGCAGACAGACAATCCAGCTTTCACTGTGACAAAGGGATAGTCTTTCAAGGTAAAAACAAAAGAGTAGTAAAATGATTCTATTCCAATGTTAGGCAAAACTCCTATCAGGATTCTATTTAAAGCTCTAACAGACACATTTTAAAGAGTAATATTGAAAATCCTGGAAAAGCCAAAAAAGTTAATTCCATGGTATTTTCATGAGGCTTGAAAGAACTCATTTAAAGAATGTATTTAGCTTTACAAAATCAAGAGAAAATATTCCATCACAAGTACAAATACCTCATAGTGAAAAAATTCCAGGCATCAGAAGATCCAAGCCTACCAATGAAAGCTATAACAAAATTGCTGCTTGGAAGCTGAAGCCAGTCAGATGAAAATGAACGACAGTAATATCTGACTAGCACTCATCTTTCTGATCCGATTCAGTGGTTAGCATACCAATGCTTAACATTCATGTTAAGAGGAAATTTTTTTTGAAGATGCATTTAAATCAAGTATAAGGTTTTAAGGTCAATGCACAGACAGCAGTAGAAAAAACACAGCTGCATGCAATAAATGGCAGGTAATTATTTAACAGTATCTTCTAGCCCTAAACTTTGTGAGGGTCCTAGATGCACAGTCTCTCCTCTAATGTTGTGTTAAAAAAAACCCACAAAACTTCTAATATCTTTTTGTGTAAAAAAATCTTCTAATAGTCATCTTCCATCAGAAGATTAGTAATTATGTTTGGAGACATAAGGCTGCTTTCAATCTCTACTTTCCTACCCCTGCATCTTGTTGTTCAAATTGTATCTGCTAGCTACCTTTTCAACAGCACATTTTCAGTTCCAGTGCTGATGCATGCCTGCTGCCAACAAGACAACATGCAGTGTAAACACTCTTGCAGAAATCAGATCTAATACTGCACATACAACTGACAACTGACAGCAAGCAACAGCAATGCCAATACCTGGCTTACTCTTTATATTAGTTTTGGAAGAGGCCTACAAGTTTCCTCAAGACAGGTAAGTTAAATAGGTACCACGTAAACTAAACAATTTCATTTCAAAAATTGTATTTAAAAATGGGGAGGATCCATTGCTCATCTTTTCCTCCAGATATGCCCCAGGACACAACAGTTCCCAAACGGCATGTGCTCACTGTCATTATCTGCTGCATGCTCAGCTGTTCACAGTACAGTAAGATTACTAAATTACAACCTTTGTGATATTTTTCAATGCCAGTAGCTGTAGCAGTTGCCACAGATATTTTGATTATAACCTATGAAATCAGGATCTCCTAAGCCACGTTCCACAACAAGAATTTGCTATGATTCACTATCTTCTACCTTAAGCATATACATGACTCTTTTTGTCCAAACTCATTAGTAACTATGTGGTATATGAACACTAACATATGACAAAGAAGGAGGGTTAAGTGCCATTTTGTTAAGTTTTACCTATACATACAAAGAGCTAACCAAAAGCAAAGTTTAACCTCACAGCTACTAAATTAATCCAAAACATTTGGTTTGAGACTTAAAACAGAAAAGGCTAGAATATAGCTAAGTACAACTGGCAGGGGTAGCTTCAGTAGTAAACAAGCTCCAAAAGCACACGGTACATGTTTTTGACGAAACAAACCTCAGACTCACAAAAGTCTTAGGCACTTCATCAGCTGAGCAGTAGCAATGAGAGTATTACATTAGTATACTGGCATATATTCACAATATAGCACTAGCACAACTTCAAATGACTTTCATGCATGATCAAAGGATTACACAATTTGTATTTCACCTGTCTTTATCTGTGCTTAATTATTTTACATGTAACCTTTTCAGTACAACCATTCATTTCATGAAACATTCATTAATATCTTTGCTGTCAACTGAGGTACCCCAGCATGACCCAAACCAAGCACTTGCACAGAGCTTGCTAGCTTGGGCACAGTTCAGCATTAGTATGGCTGTAAGGGTTTTGGCTCACACCTAGCCCTTATCAAGCCAGCTTGTAGCACACACAGAATGAGCTCAAGCCTCTTTGTGTCTTCCTTTAAATGCTAGGACACTCCTAGACATAAAACCTTTGCTTTCCTCAGAACTGTCTGATCATAGAATCATTAAGGTTGGAAAAGACCTCTAAGATCATCGAGTCCAACCGTCGACCCAACACCACCATGCCCACTAAACCATGTCCCTAAGCACCTCATCTACATGTCTTTTAAATAATTCCAGGGATGGTGACTCAACCACTTCCCTGGGCAGCCTGTTCCAATGTTTAACCACTCTTTCAGTAAAGAAAGTTTTCCTCATGTCCAACCTAAACCTCCCCCAGCACAACTTGAGGCCATTTCCTCTCGTCCTAACCCATCATCATCTCGTGATGGGTTATTTACTTTCCCCAGGCATACATGACCAATTGGTTACCCATGTATGTAGTTGCTGATGAATATTATTGGCTATTTTGGATTAACCTGTCGTCCTCTAAGGCCCGCCTTGCATGCTGAAGCAAATCTAAATTGAGATGCTGCATCAAAGCTGACACAAAATATGGATCTCCAGTATGGGCATCCCCCTCCCCCCCCCAAACCAGTCTAAGCCCAAAAGCGTACAAACATTCATGTACCCAAATGTTAAACTACATCTCTACTTACAAGTTTATTTCAGAAAAGATATTTTAGTAATTATAGCAGACTGGGTCATTTAGGAATGCCTGCACTTGGAAATGTACCAAAATAACTTCCAGAGCTGAATCCAGTGGGTTTGGTTTGGGGTTTGTTGTTTCCAGACCAGAATAATTATGGAGGCCTGGATAAACCTAGAATGACACGCTCACATTAAACAAGGTCAAAATTTGTTTATGTTAAAACACGTTAAGAAGGTCATTCTTTTGCAAAGGATTGATTGCACAATAATCTTGGGAAATGCACTTTGTAAGAAAGAAACTGAATGAACAGTGTTCAAGAAGAGTGTACAAACAGAAAATGAACACACACAGAAAAAAGAAAAAAGCAGCACAAACAATCTGAGCACTCATAGTTTGTGATATAGAGGTCCCAAGCCCATGACACAGTAACCTCTTACATAGTTGTGGCAGCTACAAAGATAGCTGCAAGCTTGACAGAAAGTAAATCACATACGGCAGAACATGGTATGTGGACACAAGTAGGACTCAGCTATAAAAACCAACTGAGAATCACTGCTTTAAGTATTGCTTTCTGTTTTGTTTCACAGCTTTTTAGTACTAGGGAGTTAGCTTAAACAGCCAAACTGTCTTTTATAGTGGTTTAATAACTGAACTAAGCTACATGAGAAAGTTTTAAAATAATCATCATTAATTTCTATCACTGGAAAGGAATAGAGACTCTACAGCCTCACTACGCACACAACTGTATTCCATATAATCCACACTGTTAATCAGTAATAAAAAAAGTCTAAGCTGTATGTCAGTATACATTGCCGCCAACTGTGTTTGAAGAGACTATTCAGCCCATGAGAAATACAGTTGCTCTCCCCCTCCTCACCAGGATTTTACAGAGACAAATTTAGAAGCCAGTTTAGTCTAAACCAATATAACCAATACAAAAAAGAAGACATAAAGACCATATTGTAGTTTCATTATTGTCAGAAATGAAGTAAAAAAATCCTTCTCAAAAAAAAAATTGTTGCAGTAAGTGCAAATTCCTCTTTTTTTTCCTAATACAGGAAACACACATACATCAGACAACAAAATCACAGACTGCCATGAGAGGTTTATTCACATATTTCCTTTGGGCTTATTCTTCTTTAACGTTTGTTGAAAATTTAGTCATCTTTTTGTTACACAAGCACCACATTTACGTAGCTCAACAAAAATACCATTTCTTGTTAAGTGAGACACTAGGTAGCCTCTATAAGCTGACTACAAAACAGTGTCTTCTTCCCATCAAATATCAGGCTAGGCAAACACAACTGAACTGCACTGTTAGTATCACGCTTCTTATGCTTGGCAGATTTGCTCTCTTGAATACTTGTGTCCTATGCCACCAGCAAATTCTTTTTTGGGTAATTCAGGTAGAAGTAACATAGCTCCCTGATACAGTGCATATTGTCCAGGCCTTCCATGCCTCGAGTGGTAAAATTCTTGCACCAACATCTTATGTCTTGTTGCCAATTTCTCCTCTAGGCCTCTGAAGCCTCCAACAGAATTCGAAATCACCCAAAGCCATCAACACCTAGGATCACACAAGTTAAGTGACTACATTGTTTTTAATCTATTTGATTAAACTGCTGTAATCTTCCTACTCCAGGTTTCCTAGGTAAACACAGGCATGAAAGAGAAAGTAAGTGGAGATGTTAAGTGGCCCATAAGGCTTATTAAGATCAAGCTGATAGTTTTAGCAAGGCTGATGCCACATAAGACTAATCTTAGAAGCGTAAACTGTGGGCATTTTTTTCTTCAGAGGTTTTAAATGTCAGACTATATAGTTTCCTGTCAGAAGGAAACATTAAGACATGAATACACTTAAATATGTAGCCTGCACGCACACAAGATTCCATGGATGCATCCAGTGACAACAGACTGGAGAACATCCAAAGGACAGGGCTGGCCAGGCTGTAACATACTGTTCTCACTCTCTTCATGTCCACTAACATAAACCAGGCTTAAAATCGTAAAATAAGACTACTTCTTCCAGGTGAATTGTGAGACACTTTCCAAACCATAAAGTAATATAGATACTACAAGGTTAAAAAAAAAAAAAAAAGGCATTATTAAAAGGCTGCCACACCAGAGATGTCCAAAAGCAAGTAGCACTGCAGGGACAACTTAGAATGGTAGAAATCCTTACCAAAAAGCAAAGTTTTGCCAGAACACCCAAGTCACTAAAACAAAGACTGAAATCTTTACACCTCTCTAGTCACAACTGAAAAGCCTCACGAACATTAATATTTCCCCAGCAACAATTTAAAAACCCAACTTTCAAATAGACAATGGTGAAATGATTTGTTTAGTGCCAGAACTAAAATGAAGATATTCTGAGTTTTAGGCCATTGCTCTTGCCAGTACAGAAAGACATGGCATAAGGAGCACAAAGTAGGGGAAGCACAGCAGCAAGGGAAGTAAGAACAGACTCACATGAGCAGAGACCAGAGAAGGAAAGCATGGGTTCTAGTCAGGTTCTCCTTTTAATGTAACACAAGACAAGGTGTGATATTTTTTTTTTTTTTAAATGGTAGAAACCCCTGTCTTACAGAGACGTAGTAGCAAGCCCAGTGCTGGCTCTTTAATACTTGCAGCATTCTTTCACTAATACCATTGCCATAAACATGCAATTGTTTCCACTTTTAATCACTTTCTGGCTTAACACTACTAGCTTGTTTTTGTATTCTTCTACCTTTAGTGTAATACTGGAATGAAGGAACGTTCTATTAAGCTTCATGGTGTTACACATGGCCTTTATATTTACCAGCAACATCCATAGGATAATAAAATCTAAACAACTCTTGTGTCAGAGAACAGGAGTCATATAACCTCTGATATGGATACGAGAAGTTTATTGTTCTCTAGATCAAAACACCAGTTTTCTAGCAGCAACATAAGTCATTCCTGAGCTTCAGCCCAGCGCTTCTGAAAAGAAAAATGCTATTTATTCAACAGCAACACTTCCTAACGCGCATGAATTTTCCATGAACAGGTCTCCTACACAAGTACTGTCAGAGTTCATGCCTGAGGTTTAAGTAAGCCAACCTCTGCGTGGCAGATTAAAATTTTCACATTCAAGACCAGTAACTTACTCTCTCCTTCAGTCGCTGAGCTCGCAAAAATTTCAGGTCAGAAACCCTTATTTTGACCCTCTTCCCATAGAGCTTGCTGTCTGAGACTAACGCAAGGAAGGAGAGGCAAGCCTGCCTCTCCAGTCTCCTGGCACCTCACCTCAG
>NW_008795041.1:4601151-4603691 GCF_000699145.1 Aptenodytes forsteri | reverse complement strand
TGGCACATATGCGGGGCCGGGGCGGGCCGGGCCGGGCCCGGCGTGAGGCGACCGGCCGAGGGGTGGCGGGAGCGGGCCGGTTAGGGTGGGAGCGAGGGAGAGCCGGGCTAAACAGAAGGGACAGAGCCTTGTCCCCGCATGGCGGAGTGCCCCCGGCATCTTCTCGGCACAGCCCGTTGCCGGCCTGTGGCAGGCAGCTGCAAGCCTTGGGCTAGCATTCAGAATCCATCGGCTGCGGTTCCGTCATCCTGTCCCAGCCAGCCCATAAAGTGTTGTATGCACGATTGGCTTCAGCCTGGAATTTAGCCTTAACGGCATCGGCATCCAGCGGGTTTTACCGTTCGTGCGAGACCGACGGAAGAAAGGCCGCCTTCGTTTCACGTAACAAAGCAAGTTCTAAGCAATGGAGAGAACAAGGTTTAAAGGTGGAAGACTCCACCACACCACAGCATGAGGCCTACTGTGGCTGTAGATGGGGCCCTGCTGCATCTCTTACAACCCTGTACTCCCTGTGAAGACAGTCCATGTTCAGCGTCCGTCAAGTTTCAACTCTTGATAATACTTAAAGTTTCCTGAAAAGTCCACTTTTATCTGAGAAAGCACCTGAATGCAACTAAAATTAGTTTTGATTGTTAAAATCAAAAGTGAAGCCAGGTATTTGCGAGCTGAAATGTACCACTGAATGAAATCACTGTCTATTTTTTCCTGTTTTGCTGTGATGCGGTTTAGGTACATTTATGACAAATGCATCTTGTCATTTTGAAGACAAATAACTGGTCACAAATTCCTTTTTTTTTTCCTCCAATGAATTCAATGTAAACTTCAGCACGTACAAGATAATATTACTCTAATTTTATAACTGACTCACAAAAGAAACAGGTACTCTTCAGTTACTGAAAGTCTCTCTCCATCCTTCCTATCATGATTGTCCTTACAGAATTTGAGATTGAGAAATCCTGACCTAATGCACAAAATAACTTCTAATAGCTGGAAAACGTTTTAAAATCACTTCAATTGCAGGTTATAGAAACAACCGCCTTGAAGAGCCACGTCATGTAATCAAGGCTGACAAAATGAAACGTCTCCTGTAATTCTGAAGTTTTTTGGCAGATGAGGAAAAGTGTTTTAAAACTTTTGTTATATACTCTTCAGGATTTGATTTTGATTTATCTATAGCATAACTCTGAAATGAGTTGCGGAATTATCTGGCAGAAAATAATATCGTTTTGTGTTAAAGGCAGAACAATGTTTCCCCAAATTAAGATGAAATTAGCAACTTCAAAGAATGATACATTGTCAAAATTTAAGCCACTTATTTTATATACCTTTCACATTTTTAAGTAATCCTAGTGTGATTTCACTTCTGCCTCAAAAAATAGCAAGACAACAGTTAACTACTGAGTTGTCTTTCTAAACACAAAACCTTTTTTGCAATATAAACAGTGTCACAGCATCGCTTTGTTGGGAATTTTTTAAACCTATATTAACCAGCCCATGTGAAAATTGGAATTGTTTTTGTCTATGCTGATACAGACTAAAACCATAATGAAGATGCGGGCAAAGTCACTGGAAAACAGAGGTATGCTGTTCTCATAAAGTGGACTTTCGACAGCTTCTCTCAACACTGGAGAAACCGATGATGAAACCAATAGAACGAATTCTCTGAAAACTGTTCATACACACACCAATGACGAAACCAATAGAACGAATTCTCTGAAAACTTAAGAGATTAAAATACACACACTTAAGACAAATACGAATCCCAGACTCACCCAACAACTCTGCCTAACCTTGTGCGTAAGAAGACTGCAAGATCTGCTTGAAAGAACATGAAATGCGCATAGGTAAATCTATGGTTGTTTTACCAATGCAAGACGGGAACAAGCATACATGTAAACCTAGTTCCTAAACGATCCGCCTGAATAAAGAGAAGTTAGAGGCATAAACCATGCCAAATAGAAAATGTCACTGGGGTCAACAGACTTAGAGTATAAGCTCAGTTTTGCTAAGAGCAGGTTTTTGGACCAGTTGGATTTCTCGTACCTCATACCTGCCTCCTTTATGTATTTCAGCACACATGTGGTGCAGAAATGCTTCCTGCAGGTCATTCTGTGAGTGCCTCCCTGAGTTTTTGTTGCTAAGGTAAAGAGCCTCTACAGGTGTGCAGGGAAGAAAGGATTTGCCTCTTGGGAAAACTTAATTACAACATTGATAACACAGCTAACTGCTGAATTTCTTGGGTGCTTAGCATCTCCCTTTTATCAAGTGTATTATTTTCATATTTTCCAGCTAAATTCAAAGCCGGAATAACTAGAAGTAGGCTGGGGGTCAAAGATGCCCCAGTTTTACATGGCCCTTTAGTAGCCAGAACATCTTAGTCCCTGTTCAGTTAAAAAACGTTGGGTGTGCAGGCAATGGGAAACCTCAGCACCTGTAAGTGAATTAGGGTCTTGGTATGGACGCTTGCCAGAACCCTACGCTGAGGATGAGATGGCCAGGGTGTCCTGGCCCCAAGGGCACCACACAGCCCAACCACTCCG
>NW_008795041.1:4565869-4601055 GCF_000699145.1 Aptenodytes forsteri | reverse complement strand
GCCCCCCGGGGAGCCCCAGCCTTTGCGGCACCCTGACGCGTCAAATCAGTTTTTGTTGGGTCATCACTGTGTCAAAGGAGTTGAGTAATTGAGTCTGAGTAGCCAATCTTGCCTTAATTATTTTTCTTGGGTTTCTGCATTGGAGCTGGTGTAAAACCAATGCTTCTGACTCACAAACCACAGAAACTTTGAGAGGCAATATCAGGTTTTGCTGCAGAGTGATTCCCTAAAACAGGATCTGATGCAGAGCATATTTACATAACCAAAAGCTCTTTGGTGTTTCCTACCCTCAGAAGTTTTAAGTGCTGACTGCTTCCCACTGACTTCAGTGCCGGTATTTAAAAACCGGCCTCCCCTAGTTTTGTGCTTTGGATATGATGGGGAGGGGGGTGTCCACTAATGGCAGAGCATACATGGAAGAGCCTTTGCTGCTTAATCTCCGTGCATGTAAATAGTCTTCATACATTAATTCAATGGAGCCGCAGGGATGAGTAAGGAACACTTGTATGACTAGTAGTCAGAAAATTAAGTTACTGGAAAAGAAAGGTCTCCCTAAGTTTGAGTTTTCTTAGTGCTTGGTTACAATTAGAGATTCACTCCTATTCCTATAGAAATTTGTAGCAAAACTTCATCTGGACAATTTGGCAGTCACATTTTTGTTACATTTTCAGATCTTGTTCTTTCAGGACCTTTGTATTACATGGACTTCCATTTTCAGGGAGCCACGCTTTTGCATTTAATGTTTTGTCCAATTAAGAATTATTCGCAGCAAACATTTCAGACCGTTAAATCACCAGAGCCATCATCTCCTTAGCAAAGCTTGTTTTTCTTCACTGCAGAATACTTGGTAGGTCTATAAACTAGCTGCAGGGGATTCAGCATAATGAACTTCTTTGTATGGATGTCAGAGGAGGGGAAAAGGAATGTTAAACTGTAAACCAAGAAAACATGGTTATTAGTGTTTTCTAGACACGTTGACTTTGTGGAATTCATAGTAATTTTTTTTAACAAAAAAAAAAACCTGTATTGAAGTTAGTGTAACCCCTATGTCTTAAAGTTCAGAAGCACTCATTGAGAATGGGTATAATGCAATTGAAACACTAACAATAACAGTAACCAGTAATAGTTATTCGGGGGAAATTCACACAGAGAATTATAGTCCCAAAGCACATTTTACAAGATGACAGGAAAAAACAGCACAGAACAGGAAAAACTGGTATAGGGTAGTGTGATGTTTCATACAAATTCCTTCTGTTCATAGTACTAATTTTTCTCAAGAACACCGCTGTATTTTCCCACCTGCTGTTACATGCTTTCAAGGATAGATTCAAGTAGTGGACGGTGTAAAGCCACACTGGGAACACATGGAGTTAGAAAGGGATAAGGTTTCTTAATGAAGCTTTCCTAAACTTCAGAAAAGACCTGGTTTTAATAATTTATCTCTTCTTAGTATTTATGCACTCAGATGGGTAAGTTTGGATGGGCTGTTACCCATAATGGTCAGAAGATTGATAGCACTCAAAGGCATGAGTTTAAAGTAAATATGGTCACTACATTTGGGAATGCACATGTAGTATTAGATTCTGTTACTATCACAGCCTACATTTTCAGCCATTCTTGTCTATTACCCAAGAAAACAAAGTTTCTTTACCAAGTTTTTTTGCCAGCAAAAGCTGGTAGTCATTGCATTTAGTGTTCCTCATCCTAGTTAGTTGACCAGCAAAGTTTAGCAATTTTTCTAAAGGAACCATCAGGGACTATCAAAAATTATGTTCAGAAAATCTAAGAGGTAGGATTCTCTTTGTAAAGAGAATGGATTGTGAAAGTGTTTATAATTAGCTGGCTCAGATGTATTAGGGTTTTTTAGAGTATGCCCTTCACGACTCATTTAATTACGTAGCTATCCTCAGTAATTTGCTTCAGAGTAAGTAGAGCTGGTGCCACCATGGTGGTGATGTCGGCACTCTATCAGATGACACCACCTGTGTGTCCAATATTAATGGACAGAGCTACATTATTCTTTAATACCCCATAAAAATTTCATCTCTAAGGAAAAACAAATAGGTGCTTTGCAATTGTTAAGGCGGGAGAGAAAATCCTTGCCACTGAGATAACTGAGAGTAAATGCAGAGAAAAAGAGTTTACCCACTTCTCTCAGCAGTGAGGAAAGCTCACTTTAAGTTTATGAGTTTACTCACTCTTATTTAGCACTATACCATTTGCCACGCTTTTTCCTTTTGTTTCGTGCATGTTCCTCTCTCTTTCTTTCCCCAACAGAGTTTCACATCTGCCCCTTTCTCAAATGCATTTTAGGGGAAGGAGGACAAGTCTTTGTAGGCTCCGGGCAGGAGTCAGTCTTTGTGGTTGTCCAAGTGCCCCACCAGTGCCACAAAGGCATGAGCAGAGCTCTGAACCCAACGTTCCTGTCACAGGGGGCCGTTCTCCCAGCAGGCAGGTAAAAATGTCCATGAGGTGGAAAGTCCTATTTTAACATAACAGACAGGATAAAGCAAAGTAACAGTTGTCAGAAAGGAACAAGGAAACTGTCTAGGAGGAGGATCCTTATTGCCACGGTATTTTGTCCTACCTGTGCATAAGAGTGACCATTGGAACAAGTGAATTAGAGCTATGATCGGGTGGCACAGAACCATACCAGAAAAACCTCTTCCCCATAAGACTATGTCCTGGTGCTCCTTTTACCATTGAAATGTATAAAAAATCCACAGCCAGGTCCTAACTCGCATCAAAAATGGGCAAAACTGAATCTAACCAGCAGTCAGTACGCTTATGCCGAGGATTTACATTTAATCTTCTCTTCCAGAAACAGCTTGCAGGAACACCAGCTGAAGAAGAGTCACTAGATATACATATGAAATACGTCTTTGGGTTTTATACTAGATCCTTTAAAATGGGATTGTCAGCCTACTTCAAGGAGGAGGAGGACAGCACTAGTTTGGCATTAGTAGGAGGGGAGTGCCCCTGAAAGAAATTCTCTCTCTCGATTTTTTTTTCTTCCCTTGCCAGGGAGTCTCCTAGGGGAAAATTCAAAACTTCATTTCAGTTCGAGTTGCTGTAACCACACCCTGGCATACCTTTATCTTTGGGGAAAATCATCTCAGCACCTTTTTGTTTGCAGACATTGAAGCCTGCAGGGGCCTTGCGAGGAGAAAGCTGAAAAGGAGTCAGATCTTGCTACATGGGATTTACCATGCAGCAGGAGAAGTTATTGTATCCTCAGATAAATGGAACAAAATCCGCCATTTAGGGGGGTAGATTTGAGTCGTCTTGACTTTGAAAATTCTCTAGGTGGAGAGAGATGCACTTTTCGTTCATTTTGCATAGAACATTTGTTTTCCATGCACTCAAATCTTCAAGAAGCAGCTGCCAGTTTTGTCTGAAAATCACCATAATCTCACAGGAAATTGTTCCCACCTGTGCTGGTGCTTGACAACCTATCGAGCAGGCTGGAGGACTGGAGAAGCGTGTTTCCCAGTGCTTTCATGCCCTAGCCTCCACAGCTCTGCCATATGGACTGTCCTGAAACTGGGGCTTTTTGGTTTCACCCATGAGGTGAGAACTAAAGATTCCAGGAAACATCATAGTTTTTATAGAAACATCAAAACATTCTTCTTTGAGAATCCACCCATTTCATGGGATTCTTGAAACAAAATAGTATGGAAGTTCAGCTCCAGAAACAGCTGGGAAGAAGAGCTGTCGTGCTTGTCATTATGGAGCTTTCTGAATGTTAAAAATCTTTCAGAGAATAATTCCTGCTCCTGAGCTGCACTTTCCAGAGGTATCTGTGTGCCAAGAGACAAGCAAATTAATAAAAAATCCTGAGTCCAAATATACCCTTTGTAATGAATTATCAGCCATTTTCCTCTCAAAAAAAAAAGAAGACATTTTAGGGAAGCACAAGTGCATTTTCTGATTGCCGCCTCCTCCCAGATCTTGGCAGTAGAAAATGGGATGAGAGAAGAGCCTCTGTTCCAATAGCAGCTCTGCCCTCTGAGGATGCAGTGATACCACACTTTGTTTCTCCGCATCGATCAGTCTCCTTTTCACCCCATTATGATATTTCCCTGTATCTCATGCACCAAATGCTAAAAGTTTTATAATCCAGTATGATATCAAGTGCTGTTCTGAAATCAATAAGCATTACATGCACTGGAATGCCTTTATCTAGCACACATGCAGTTAGAGTGGGTTTGGGTATCAGGTTTGTCTGACCTGATGTGTTTTATTAACCCACGGTTCTTACTGTTCATTGGGCTTTTTCACTCTATAGATTGACACATGAATTGGTGGGGGTTTTAATCTTAACTTGAGCCCATGGAAAGTTTGAACTAATGATTGTAGTTTCTCCAATTTCTCTGCTGAAAACACTTTTCTTCATTTATTTGACCAATAAGCTTTTATTGTTCCCATTTTCATATATTTATTCAGTTTATTTCTTTTTATTATTTTAAATAATAATTATTATTTATTACTAAATTTATTATTTATTAAAAAGAAACTGAACTGGTTTATATAGCACAAGTTAAACTCCATCTTTAACCTTTCTGTGACATCCTGGACTTCAAATATACTTCTGCACCTTTTGCGGATACTGCTTTTTGCCAGATTCTGGAATTCCTCTTCACTGCAAAGTAAACAGCAAGACATAATTAGTTTGATTTTCTGTAATCATTTGCAAACTGTAGCTCATAGACTGGTCTAGATGAGAAAATAGGCAAACACAATGGTATTGTCTACTTACAGTGACTTAACAAATTAGCCCTAAGCATAGCTTCCAGCAGATGAAGTTCTACAAGGAGAAAGAAAAGAACCATTAAAGGAAGATTGTGTCTCCTCTTTGTCGGGGCTATAATAGCACTAGCTTTTAGTTAGAGATAACCTTTTTTCGTACATATTGTACAGCAGTTCTTGCACCATGATCCTAGTTTCCAGTTCCTCTTAATAGTGGGGAGTCACCTCAGGATCCAAGCGTGGTTGCTCAGATACATGCCTATAGTGGGGCTCAAAACCAACGCCAAATAGGAATCCTACAACATTTTCATTTGTCTTTATATACATAGTCCAAGGGAGAGGTAAGTGCATCTTGTTCATTTGGCATATCTGTGCATCCGATCTTGGTAAATGTAGTAGGCCTCAATTCACGCTTGAATGCTTGCTGTCAACAGCTGGTGGCTTTTCCAGGAGTACCCTTTGGCAGAATATCCTGGGTTTCTATACAGAGCTTCCTCAGAGAAGATGACTGACCAATACTGTAACTTAACAAGAGAAACAAACAAATATTTTTTTAACTGTTCTGCCTACTGAACATAATATGCAGCTTATTTTGCAAATTATTCTGATCATCAGTGGGGAAGCATAGCCCGAGAGCTTCACGGGTGGGGAGAAAACTTTTGCTTCAGTGTTTGCTTGTAGATGTGTGCTTTAAGATAATAGGAGTAATAAAATGCCATTCTTCAGGTGAAAAATGGATTCTGTGCAGAGACCTGACTACCTGGAAGTCTTAACTTTCTCCACGTTGCACAATCACTCAGGTCTACACATTTGTTGTAGGATGGATTAGCTTTGAAAGATTAGATATGGATATGGATGTGGACATGGATAAGAATGGAATTGCTGATGGTCCGAGGTCATCTTTACACTTCATTAAGCAACCGAACACTGAACATGAGGGTGTCACACTCAGATGATTAACAACATTTCCACATCCATGTAGTTTTAATGCTTTTCTTCTCTGCTGAAGCCGGGAGTGGTGTGTGATGGCCTCACTGAAAAGCAGAATGAAGAGCACAGACCATTTTTTTATTAAGGTTGCTGAATGCTGGCCTTTAGAAGCCATTTTCAGTTGTATTCAGCAGACATTCACCAACCCTTAACCGCTTGAGCGGTATTGACTTCTGGTAGTTTGATGTTACACATGCATAATGAATAAGATACAAATACAAGATGACTTTTCTAAGTCAGGGGAAAGGAAAAAAAAGGTTCATCGGAGGCACTCATGACTGAAGCTACAGCATAAGCAGGCCTAGATATCTATAACCTATAGCTCAAAGGGACTGTGTCTTGTTTGTGCTACAGCTATTACCCTTGGAGGAGCACAACTATTGAATCTCACATTTCCAGATACAGTCTCAAATACGAGCTGGACTTCTCTACAGAAAGCGTCCAGGCAGCCTGGGGATGAGCAATCACCTGAGATAAAGCAGCGCTGGAGGGAGTTGCTCTAAGACATTGTCCTTTGCTCGATACTTTCACATCATTCTGAGGGGGACATAAGGGGACTAGTGTCACTCCTCACTATCCTTTTTTAATGTATCTAAGTGAAAGCTGGAGTCCAATTCTGCTAACATGAAAAATAATCTTTCTGAGCCAGGCACAGTGAAGGGAAGGATAACAGTACTAGGTGTAAGGCTGCATTTTTCAGGTGTTCGGCTTTTGTCTCCTGACTCGCTGGTTATAACGGTATGGTATTTACCAGCTTGTTTGTCACACAGAGCTATTGTATAATTTTTCACCTGTTAAGATCAGACTTTGATTATTTTATTGTAGTCTGTATTTTTACATGAAAAATGTTTTCATTGCTATTCAGTAACAGCTGAAAAATTAATGCCATAAGAATATTAAATATTGTTCCTCCCAAATAAATGCCTTACTATGCAAGTGAAACTGACCCCCTTTCCTTCTCACAGACACGTTACAAGCGACACAAGCTGATTATGTGACTACTGTGTGTGTGAAACGTTTTAGATGTGCTGCAGTGATGGTCAGCAGGGTATTAGATTCTGACTGTAGAAACATTAGGCAATGCACACCATTTCTAAGATATTTTCCTGTCCTTTTCATTCAAACTACATCTCCCTTCCAAATCACATCTCATGTATTCATGAGTATCATAGTTGCAATTCTGATCTTACAGGTTTGAGTTCACTAAGTTATCAGAAAACCTAAATAAGTTATCAGAAAACCTGAATGTAAAATGTTTTTGTTCTACAAAATTATTTAGTATCATCCTTCTAAATAATTTTATTTGTGAAAATAAATTAAATATTTCGGTTGTTATGATTATTGCCAGCATTGCCAGCAGGTCGAGGGAGGTGATCCTTCCCCTCCCCTCAGCACTGGTGAGGCAACACCTGGAATGCTGGGTCCAGCTCTGGGCTCCCCAGTACAAGAGAGACATTGACATACTGGAGAGAGTCCAGCAAAGGACCACAAAGATGATGAAGGGACTGGAGCATCTCTCCTATGAGGACAGGCTGAGAGAGCTGGGACTGTTCAGCCTGGAGAAGAGGCGGCTCAGTGTCTATAAATACCTGAAGGGAGGGTGCCTGGAGGACAGAGCCGGGCTCTTTTCAGCGGTGCCCAGTGATGGGACCAGAGGCAACGGGCACAAACTAAATCACAGGAGGTTCCCTCTGAACATCAGGGAACACTCTTTCCCTGTGAGGGTGACGGAGCCCTGGCACAGGTTGCCCAGGGAGGTTGTGGAGTCTCCATCCTTGGAGATATTCAAAGCCATCTGGACACGGTCCTGGGCAACCGGCTCTAAGTGGCCCTGCTTGAGCAGGGGGGTTGGACGAGATGACCTCCAGAGGTGCCTTCCAACCTCAACCAGTCTGTAATCCTGTGATTATGGAATAGGAATTATGAAGTTGATTTTCATATTTATTGTTACTCAGCATTAACATTGAGAATTTTTTTGTAAATGTTCCCATATTTATTTATTGTCTCAGTCCATTCCCTCCACCAAGGCATTTGTTTAAAATTAATGTATTTCTTTCAACATCTCAACTTTTGACAAATACTTTTTATTAAAATGTTTTGCCAAAAAGTCTCCTGGCCATATATACTGATACCACAGAGGCTTCTTTTTCCTTTTAGTAAAATATAGACGTTCCACTCAATCTTTATGGTTTGATGTAGGTTCACATAGAGAAAAAGGCAAATGTGAGGCACATCTGTGTAAGCACGTACGCTTGCAGGATGTGGGAGAAAAGTGCACTTAAAATGTCCAGTTCGATACAGCACGGTATTCTGCCTTGCCACACTGAACAAACCAAAAGGTGCTCCTAAGTATAATATTCATGATATAGAAAAATAGCTTAAGACGTCTCTTGGTAAACAATTTCAAAGAAGGTAGGAAGCTGAGACAGCTCTGAGGAAGAATCTGCGTCCTGGTCCCAGCCGAAAGTCACTCGGCTGCCTTGCTCACGCTCAGGCTTAAGAATCAAAGGGCACCCAGCAGTTAACAGCTCTCGATAAGCCAGTCCGGAGCCGTCACGGAGTGCTGTCTGCGAACGGCTGGACTTTGCAGTGCCACCTAATTTTGAGCCCCTTGGTCTAAGAAGTGAAAAGTACAGCCGGCACCTGTGGCTGTATCAGGCTCACACCTTGCCACAAGCACCTCAACCGCAGCGAGGGGCTGTCCCACCTCCCCTCCTCCCTTTCCCAGGTATGCCCCCTTGCCCCGCTGAGGGCACAAACCCAACGCGAGGCTGTGCCAGCTTAGGGAGGTAAATCTGCAGAAGCGGAGAAGTGCTCCTACTTCCCCGCTCCTCACCAAAGCAGCAAAGAGAAGAGGTTACAGATCCTCTGCAGAGCTGTGAAGGAAGCAGGGTAACAGTAGAGCCACTCCTTTCAGCGTGAGATTTGTTCAACCATATTATAGCATCTCATCTTTAAGCACGGCCTGACTGTAACCATACCGGTAGCTTTCTGATTCTCTGATGCAAATGTCAGGTGGGAGTTCATTTAAATCAGCACAATGTAAAGCACATTTAGGAATGTGACACCAGTTACTGCTTTCAAAGGATGGTCAGGGTGACTTGAACCGAAAAATGGCGTGTTCTCTCCCACCAGCTACCACCTAAATTGCCTTCTCTTGAGAAGGTTATAGGTGTCGTATGAGAAATCCTTTTGGGAGACACTACATCTCATTGCAAAGCAGCACCAACACCAGTCCCGTACGAATCAAGATTTTCATTGAACTGATTAGAAAACTTTTATTGCCCAGCAGGGCAATCAAGACAAGCACACATCCGTTTAAAAACAAACAAAACCAACCAACCTTTGTAATCTTACAACTGTAAACACTTGTTTTATTGAGGGACTTACGTTCCCCCTATGGAGCAAAGCAGCTATTGCATCGAAGAGTCAGTCATTTAGTCAGAAAGGCAAACACTGGCATTGCCAGGAGAAAGAAGAGCTTTATAACCTTTAAAGCAGCATAATCTGACCGTACCTCCTGCCATCTTTCCAACCAGCAGTGCAGCAGAGGTGGATTTTAGCCACCGCTCTCTGGTATTGCAGTGGGAACATCCAGTTGCTACGGAGCTCAGACTAGTGTTACTTCATAAGAAGACTACCATGATTACCCCAAACAAGTAAGAGGACTAAAACTGAAAAATCTCCATGTTATTGTCAAATAAAACGTTGTTTTCAAAATCACGTGAATGTATTTGCAGATAAAAGCAGGCAGGGTGGGGCAGAGAGCGTCACATCAAGTCATATTTGCAGGACTCGGCTCGAGGGCGGCCCAGGGTGGCCCAGCTCTGGTGCTGGCAGAGGCAGGAGCAGTCGTGCCATCAGAGCAGACTTACTGCAAGCTCCATTCTCTGCTAAAGGAGGCACTTAAAACCATCTACAATGGTTTTGGTTTGCTTTAATCATTAATCAAAGGCAAATAAAATGCAATGAAGGAGAGCAAACACGCAGGCTGTCGGACAAATGCAAGCAGGTGTTTGAAACGCAGGGCAGGTTACCATGGCTAATTTGGGGGAATGGAGGTTGCGAGGGGAGGAAGGAGAGGAGCTCGGAAGGCAAAAATTTGCTTTCAATGGGGAACTGTATTCGCAGCAGAGATTCCTGAGTTTTTACCTCATGTGAGCGAAGAACGTCGTAGTCTCTGCTGAAGGTGGCTTGACACGTTACGGTATGGGACTAGGTTGTTTGAGCTGTGCCTTTTTAGACATGTGGATGGCCGCCTGTGCTGGAAACGTTCCTGCAACTATCTTCACAAGTCTTTTCCCTCCAGTAGGCACTAATTCTCCTGTGTCGCTGCAATCCAGCTTACTCAGCGACATACTGCTGCAAGCTTGTTTTGTTCACAAGGAATACATCAGCACCGAAGGGAAACCTCTCTGGCGAGGCTGACAATGCAGTCCTCTAAAAAAAGGATTTGACGCGAGGAAGGAGGGAGTCCAGGCTGGTCTCCCAGTCAGATTCTTACTTTGTAAGTATTTTTATAACCGTCAGTCCTGAAAACTGAAACTGAGATCCAAATGAACAATTAGGAAGGGGGGGAGAAAACAGGTTGGGTCATTGATCATTAGATTTGTAGATTATGGCTATTAGTTAAAATGACAGCACCTGTGGCCTGATGGAAGGCTGTTAATGCACTACAAGTAACATGATTTGGGGATATGAAAAGAGAAAAATCACAGTGTGAGGTTTAAATCCTAGTTTCTACTTTGAAAGCTGCCTTTTCAAGAGGGAGAAGTCCAATACTCCCCATTCACATGCTAATTCCCTTGTTTCAGCAAACTGGCATTCTCCTTCACCTATTCACATTAGAATAAAACGAGGAGCTTGAATCTGCATTTTTCATAGGCTTCAAAAGACAACCGGGTTTCAAAATTTTCAAAATGCAACTACTCGGGGACGTAACACTCCTGCCTCCAGAATGTAATTTCCATTTTTATTTTAATCACAAGTGATCCATTGTTCCAAATTTCTTTAAATAAATGTCCCCCACTGCTGCCCATAGCTTCTGCAGAAACAATTTTGAATATTTTGCAGGCAAAAATAGTAGAAGTGTTGAAATTCATGCCGTTCCTCTCCAGAGTAGATGACTGATGAAATGCACATTTCCAAGCCTGTGAAAATATGAGCCAGAAATAAATAGCAAATGAGATTATCCTTATATTGATTTCTCTGCAGTACATTCTGATTAACTGGCAAATCAAAGAGGGTTTTTTCCAGCTGCCCCACCAAGATCATATTCTTCATTCTCCGTATGTGTGGCTTCTGATAAGTAAGTGCTTCTTTTCGTTATCAGATACCTGGGGGCTTTTCTGCTCTGCTATCCAAAAAGCTTGGTCTTCTTCCTGTATGTCTGAACTTTCAAAAGGTGGATTCTAATATTCTCTTTGTTCTCTACAAAAGACTCTACCACAAAATTTGTTGTTCAGATCTTTTACAGCCTATTTCAAAATCAGCACGTCTCGCTGAAAGCGTTCTGGTGCACTTGGTCCTTCTTAGGGTGTTAAAGCAACCAACCACTGGGACAATTTATCTGAGCCTGTGGGGCATTTTCTGTCACTAGAAGATTTTTGCAGAAATCAAAACCAGCGTGTTTATCTGAAAGACTTTCTGTGATACAATCAATGGCTAGTTCAAGGACGCTGTTGCCGGTGTTACGATGAGCTGTCTGTCCCCAACTACTTCATGATAGTATCAAAATATCCGAAGAGCTAGTAGTCTAACCTGCCCTAATCGTAATTAAAAAACCCCAGTGCTAACGATCAGTATGACACAAGTCTAGGTGTCACGACAGATAGCAATATTATGCCTTTACCTTTGTTCTGGTGGGAACGTGCAGCTAACTTTCAAACCCTAGACAGCAACCCAGATGTTCAGCTGCCTGTGACCCAAGGCTTGCTTTTGCAGTGGCACAGCTGTGACGTCTGGGCTGAATTTTGCTTGGAAAGTTGTTGTCCAGCTGCAAGAAAGAGTGTAAGCTAAAGCCACGTGAAAGTAACTACACAGGCAGAAGTGAAATTGTAGAGGCAGTAATAGTTAGCCGGAAAATACTTGGGGTGGGGCAGAAGATGCAACACCCTGAGAAAGAAGGCAAAGATGCAGCAGACAGTAACTTGGCCGGACGAGGGATCACGACCCTCTCCAAAGAACCATGGAAATGAAAACTTCCCCTCCTGACCAACAGCTGCCTGCCTGCCCGATAATACTTGTAATACTTAGCTGAGTAGCCTGTACTTAAGTACTTAAGTAATAGTTAATACTCAAGTAATACTTAGCTGAGTAGCCTGTTAGTTGTACCTATGTACTGTACGCATTAGTTAATACAAATAGTTGCCGTATGTTTTCAAACCTTGCAGTCTTTTGTACTGCAGTAGAAGGTGCCCAAGGAAAAATGACGCACTGAGAAAAGGTTGCAAGTGTGAGCACCAGCCCCGGCTCTCTTCCTCCACTCCCTCTGCCCCTGCTTCATTTCCTCTTGCCATGCAGTAAGACTTCAAGGCCTGAAGTTACCACATACCACCAACTAAAATGGAGATGGATAACATGCATCACTAGATAGCATTGCTATCTAACAGAAGGGGTTCCTGCGAAGAGGTGAAGAATTTTTTTTCTACTAGTAAGTGGCACCAGCAGGCTCTCTTTAGCCATATTCAAAGGGAGAATAAACCCAGACGTTAAATTCTGACAGTGCATCTTTAACCAGAAGAAGGTAGGAATAGGCTTTCACTAGAGGATACATTGAGATTGGATTTTATACATCCTACTCCAAACCGGAATGATAAGGTGAAAACCAGCAAGGTTGAAAACAGCTACCCTGTATGACTGTATCCTCCTAGATGGCAAACTGCAGCATGACTTTGAAATGCTCCAACCCTAGGCACCCCAGACTATGGCGTAGGGCAGTGGGTTATGTTACCTCTCTGTACGAAATAGAATTTCTCCATGTCCATCAACACTGCAGAAGAACAAATCCCTGGGACAGTCATGACTGGTACTTCATACAGGGGCAAGGAGGAAGGAGGAAAGAAAAATATTGCACAGGAGGCACGTTCTCACTAATTGATGGCAAAATTCTCAAAAAGCTTTAATCTGAAGGAAACAACATACAGTACAGAGATCAGTGAGGGACAAATTCAAGGACCGCTCCCAAACGAAGACTGAGGGAAATTTCACATTAAGCATCAGGAACAGTATCTCCACGTACATTTGGCAGGTAGTGTGGCACCATAGGGGTAAATCCGTACGGTGCAATGGTTTGTTTTGAGGACTTGATATCTCCGTTATTCACATTTCGGCCTAGCTCTAGGCTGGTCCCATGGGCTGAAAGCCTGCTGGCAGCTGAGGAGCGCTAGGTGCACTCCTGGAGCACATCTGCCCCTTGAGCTTCCCCAAAAGGCATCCCGCCGGAGTGCTCAGAGATCAGCCCCCTGGGCAGCCCAAGGCGTCATTAGAAACACGATTAGGAGGTTTGCTTCACAAATGCTAATCCAATTTAAAACGTTACTGTAGACACATCCAGTCCGGCAAGCTGTAAAAATGCATCCCTGAGGAGTTGTTTGCTTTGTGCCAGGCAGGAGGTGGACTTCAACACAAGCTGGAGAACCAGCCCAAGGTCCCCGCACCAGTGCCTCCACTTGGAGGGCAGGGTTCAAGAGCTTTGCGTGCATACAGCTTCACGTCCCATAAAGGGCCGTGTGTTGGCAAGGCTGGAAGTCAGAGCAAAAGGTGCGATAGGAGTAACTTCACTGAATCGGTGATTTTTGCAACACAAAGGTGTACTGTGCAGTGAAGGAGAAGTAGTGCCCACCTGGCAGGACTAATACAGTAGGACCTGAGCAAGAACAACTGAAACTGCCGCCCGTCCCTGGTTTGATTTATGTTTTTCCTCTACAGGGATGCTTAGAAGGTAAACCAGTTTTGATTCTTACTGCTTATGCTATTGGTAGCAGTGATAACAACAGTAACTCCTACTAAGTATTTTGGGGAGTGTAAGTAAAAGGACAGAAGGGATACAAATAATCTGTAAATACTGTTCTTTCAAAACAGTATCCAGGAGGGGCTGCACCATGCATTATTTTCCCCCAGATAAATCACAGATCCCCCTAACCTTGCAGCTGTGTGACCGCTGCTGGAGTGACAAGCCAGGTTCACATCACTTTGTGCAGGCATTCCTCAAAGCAGCCGAAACGAGCCGTCCTCCAAAATTAAAGACGGCAAGACTAATTTAACTATAACTGAAGGCAAAGAAATTGAGCTTTGCGTGCTAATAATAAATTGTAAGGTTACCAATGAAGGCGGGAAACTGCAATAAAAATACAACATGCACGGAACGAGACTGCGCACCGAAGAATCCCTTGCCTCCCGTGGGAAAAGCTCTCCGCTACACCCCAGCACCTGTAGGGCAAGGTAAGAAAGCGCAGTGAGTTGTTTAAGTGTGCCATCTAGTGACGGGCGAATGCTTGACTGAGGACTGCCTATGGATAAGTCACGGCTCGCAGCGCCTACATATAGGAATTCCTCGCGTTTCTGTTTTTCGGAACACCTGTATGTCCCAGATGTTGCGCCGGGTGCTTCAAACTGCTGGTACCGCCGCAGTTGCGGGTAATCTGGTTACTGGAGAAGGTAAGAGGGAGTGGGTTCAGCCTTTAGAGGCTACTTAGGTGGAGTCACCTAATTCAACAGTTACCCTCGCTCTGTAATCGGTGAAATAACTGCCTTACCCTGTGGGCGCTACACTCAATTCCTCAGCTGTGAAGAAATGTGGAAACGGGAGGGGGAGGAGGGAGGGTGACACACAATTATTTTATCATTTTCCTTTTTTTTCTTCCTTTCTAACCAGAGTGGGGCATTATCTCAAATACAGCGATTTTGACTTCATGAGCAGAATGAAGTTCCTTCTCAAGGTATAGCACTAAAGCCCCTGGAGAGACTGTAGAACACAAATAAATTAAACGGGGGTGAACTGTATTTCCCATCGTGGCACAAATACGAACTCCAGCCTCTTTTGCTATCCCAGTGACGGTGTGCTGGAACCTCTGAGACTGAGGCTGCTGGGGAATTACTGCTGTTATCCTTGGCGACCGCCCCTCCCTCACCAACGCTTCTCTGGTAGCTCCCCTTCCCTTGCCCTGTTAGGCTCTTCTGCACATGCAGATTTAAGAAGCTAAACGTTGGCTGCAAAAAATAATCAAGTTAGCTGGATTTAGCTCTTACTGATGTATAGAACCACCAAAGGCTAGACCAAACAGGCTGTTATGCATCAGGAAAAAAAATGCAGCATTTTGCTCATTGAGAGCGTCATGGGGGATGCTTAACATTTTTTTCCATGTGAAATTACTTTTCTGAAAATTATTTTCACAATTTAAAAAATTCACAGCTGTCATAATAAGTCCTTTGATGTGTCCTAGAAAAGCAAAATGGGTATCAGTTCTCTGCTAAAAAATATCTGAAAGACAGGACAGTGTAGACTACAAACCCAGGTGTTCTTCTGCCTGCAATGTAGGACAAACAAAGAGATGCAAGAGGCAGGGGAAACACCATATTGCACATGCTTGCCATTCTCAATGATTATCAATAGTTTGAAAAGAGAGAAAAACCCTCAGGTGGCGCAGGGATGGGGACAGCTGTTGCACATGGTCGGGTAGTCAGCCTGTAGCTTTCTGGGAATACAGGAGTTCAGACAGGGGGGAAAGACGGTCAGTCAAGTTTTACTAATCATCTCTCACTGCAGATTTGTTAGTGTCACACAATTACAGGGGTCCTTCACCCAGCTTTGGGTGGTAGAAGAATACAGACAGAAGGTAAGAAAATTTGGAAGTAATAAATCACATGATTTTAAAGAAAAACCAAACAGCCAGCTGGCACCTAGTGACACTTTTCTCACCTCTCCTTAGGAGACGGTTTCATCAGAGATTGCTTACTCACGTGGAGGGAAAGCATCGGTAGCAAGTTTTGTCTCAGATGGCTACAACTGTTTACAGAGAGTATTTGCCTTAGTGTCAGGCAAATCTGCTTAGAGTGTCGGTGGAAATCCAGCTTGAGGATGGGATAAGGTCGGTACTATTCGCCAAATCCTGTTAAAGTAATACAGGATTCACATTGCTTCCTCAAAGAGAGCCATTCAAAGGATGGGTTTAAGTCGAGAAAATTAAGAATGATAAATTCAAATTAAATCCTTTTAATCTCTCTCCATTTATCAGCATCCTTTTCCCTGAGGGAGAGACAGGCTAAAAATGATGACAGTGGTGTTGGTATGATACTAGCATTGTCTCCTCTCTAACGTTACAGAAGCGATTCAAAAATCCTATTACAATCATTACAAGAAAAATTGTAATTAATTCCTTTGCAAGGGATTTGCGAACACAGTTTTACTGAAGAAGCTGTAGCCAAGGGCACCATATGGCAGAACCAAGGCTAACCTGAGAGCCGGTTTCTTACGCCACCCGGCTGCTGCTTGCTGCCGCCTTGTAACCTGATGAGCTGCATCAGCTGTTCAGGGGTTGGAGGATCTGAAGAAAGCACGCGCCTGCCTGTTCCCTTCGAAGGGATGCTGTCTGCTGGGCCAATGCTTAACAACAGGTCAGTTTACCTTAAAAATAGAGAATGGCTTGATGGCCCTGATGGTGATTTGGAAATATTGGTGTAAAAATTATAGTCAAATAGTTTTTGTGTTGGATTGGACATAAGTAACTCCCAAAAAACTTCATTTGGCATGCTCAGCCTAGCATACATGTGTTACTTCATATGGCTTTGGTACCAGTTTTGCATGTCACTCAGTTAAATCTGCACGAGTGGTTAAAAATAGAGAAATCATAGGAGGGATCTGTACGTGTGCGCGCACACATTGGGAGAATCACCAAGAGCTAATAATTTTTTAATGTTTTCTTTTTTAGTACTGTTGGGTAGCAAAGTAATTTACATTTGACATCCACAATTTGCTGGTAAGAGAGCAACTATTTTTAAGAGACTAATATTAGCTTCCAGAAGCTGGCTGATTTTCTGACGCATAGTTATACTGACAGCACAGACCATCGTAACCTCACAGCCACTTACCTGAGGTCTCAGAGCTGCCTTGGGTCCTCAGCAGGCAACCAGACAAGGTAGCACCTCACCAGGGGACTTTGTCACACATCTCCCATTTCGGTGGTAGGGGCTGTTCTCCCCAGGCAGTCTGCAGGCAGGAGGCTGCCATCTTTAGGCCTCCAAGAAGAGAATTTCAAAGGGAGGAGGGAGCATGGAAGAAGAGGTTGCCTAGTAGAAAGCAGCGCGTAACCAAAAGATTAAGAGGGGAAGAAAGAAACAGTTGGTTGAGCTTTATCTCCTTAACATTATCCCCAGGCAGACAACAGGCAGGACTCGGTCTGGCAGATGCCCTAACGGCTTTGATCTTCCTTGCTCGTGCAGTGTAGGTTCCTCAGCAACTCCCAAGGCAGCTGGCACTGCAGAAAAAAATATCCCCCAGTTGCCAGGTGTGTCTTTTGTAACACAATAGCTGCTCAGTAAGAACTGGAATGAAATGGCCAATGTATTTCTTGTGAAATAAGGGTTACTTGACCAGAGCTTGAAATGTGATCCTTTTTGGAAGTAAAAGGTAAGGCCCATACAGAAAATAAATAGCTTCAGAAAAATAAACAATCATCTCCAATCAAAAACATGAATTTTAATATCTTAGCCCCTCAGGCTCCCTTGCTCATGCTCTGTTTTTCATGTTATGTGTGAGCAGCAAGGGGGGATGCTCCACATAAGAGAGAGAAAAGAAGATGCTCTCACAGCTCTGGGGATTTGACATAGGAAATATTGCCTATAACCAAAACAACCAATTCAGAAGTGAACAATTTCTGCTGAAGCACACAAGTAGCAGCAGCTGATGTCATGAACAAAAGTAGGCAGGTGAACAGAAATAGAGCAACAGAAAAATGATAGGAGAATCGCAGTCCAGAATTTCAGAAGCAACGGTAATTCATAAGCAACGAGCTATAAAAAGCAAAACTGACCGAGAAAGGGAGTCATCCTCAGCTTGCATGAAAATGCAAATCCCTACCACCTGTGTGTAGCATTTCTGGCAGCATGAATGCTACTCGATGGGCATGCACACAAATCACAAATGCTGCTTCTGTGAAGGAAGAAACGCAAGCTCTATTTACATTCATCCAAAAATGCATTGAGAAGAAAAAACAATAAAGACATTGGAAGTGTTCAAAACAGGTTACCTAAGTCAGAGATATTAATCCCGTAAGAGAATTCCGGAGTGCTGACTCACATGTACTTGAAACACAACTCCTACCTATCTCAGTGCAAATAGTTGCCATAGGTATCCACGGACATGCAAGAAGACAGGGCTGTGCAGAAAGACCCACGTTTCCCTCCTCGGGCTTCGCGGGGCAGCCTTTCTGCCTAAAAGACGCTGCTCGACAAAGCCTTGGTAGGTCAGATGCCATTTAAAGCTATCCTACCCTTGCTGACTTGCTTTTTTGCGGGAGGCTCTGCTTGGAGGTCTTGGGGGTTTAAAGGCAATGCGGTGACAAAAGGCAATGAAAAGCCCCACATGCTAATCGTGGGCAAGCAGAGCTCATGCACCACGCTCTGTGTCACTGCGCTTGTGGCCAAAACTGGACTGCTTCTAGACTAGGCATTAGTCCAGATAATATACCTGTGCTCTGCTGCACGCTGCCTGCTCACGTGGAACAGGCTCTTCTCCTTCTCTGTAGCTGTCAAGTCACACTCTTCTTGACAATAAGCTGCAGTATACTCACACCAGCAGGACTAACGACACCCTCAGGTGGAGTTGACTCAGCTACGGGAGAATAAATCGCTCCTCTCCCTTGCACGCTTCCTGGTGAGAGGTCACTAATGCACTGAGTTGTACTAGTGCCGTGCTCTAAGCTATAAGGGTAGCATCATTTACCAGAAATAACACCTGGTTTAGACCAGCTAATATTATCTGATAATACATAGAAGTGGTGATGATCAGGGTTATATCAATAGCTGAAACTTTAAGGTAGAAAATTAGTTTGTGTTTTCCAACTACATTTGTTTCTCCCATGTACACATCTGCTGTCCTAATTAATTGTCCTACCTGGACATCCTTCCTTTCTAAATACTACAGGGCATTCACATTCCTAGGAATGCCCTTAAGGATCAGAACATGGCTCTCCTGTGAACGTGCGTCTTCAAGTTTGCAGAACTCAGGCTAAAGCCCTGGTCTAAAATCACAGTTTATGATCTCCTTTTAGAGATAATAGAAGTGAGTAATTCCAGGAAAGTCTGTATTGACAGGAAGAAAAAGAAATAAATACAGCATCTTTCAAAATAAAGAAATTACTCATAGCCCTGGAAAATAATGGTTCGTTTTTTCAAAATTAACATAAAAAAGTACAACTCTGCAGAGAATCAATCTAAATAAATACTAGAACACCCTACACAGCAGATACCGATCCTGAAAGGATAGTAATAGAGCTCTGGGGAAACTGAGCACACCATTTTCATGCCAAGGAAATTAGTCCTTCTACCATTAGGCTTTACATAGGTTTTGATGTTATACCATGTGTTAATTATTTCCAAATCACAAGTGCAAACACTCACCCTGATTGGAAAATTAGCAGATTTCAAACTCAGGTAATTTCCCCCTAATGAGGAACTTGTTGAACTGAATTTAACAATTAGCTCACACCCTTTGCTGTCTGGGTATGGCAAGGCTACAAGGAGACACAGAAACTCACCTTTTTCAGTAATTTCCAACAAAGGATGAATATAAATTCAGAAGTCGTTGTCATGCTATTCCTAACTCCTCCTTTGGTTCCTAAGGCAGTGGTTCTCAAAGGGTGATACAGGAGGAGGTGCTGCCCATACTGAATAGTTCTCCCTTGTTTTGTAACCTTCCCCCTCTGGGTCAGTTCGTTTGGGTGCCTTTTGCTACGTACCAAGCCTCTGCAAAAAGGATTTCACAGCTTAAAAGAGTAAAACTTATGATTTATTGGTCAATATACACAATGCGTAGGTAGAGCTAACAAGCTAATGTGCCCGCCACCCCTGATAAGGCACCCAAGGAGTCACTGCTGGCTGGGCAGCCTTCAGTCAAGAGGGGAAGGGTTGGCTTCTGCTGCCGCTTGGAAAGGGCTGATCACTGACATTGCTAAACTGCCATCCTCGGGCTACTTGGTTTTGTTTCTGTAGGCTTTTGTATGTTTTTCATGTTGGTTTTTCTCTTCAAGAACCCTTGAGCTGCTAATTATCCCTGTGTCAACACACTCCCCTTTGCCAGCAATCTTACCTTTCTTCTCATGGCTCTGCTCTGCAGACAGAATGTCTTGCAGCGCCTTCTCACAGCTTAGCAGTTCTCTAAGATGTCTGAACCAATTTCAGCCTGTATCAAAACTATGCCTTAGATCCCAGAACGCATCCGTGACCCGATGCCTGAATCTCTGCAGGGGAAACTGACACTTTTCAGCTGCTAAATTGCATTAAAGGAAACAAAAGTAACTTTATCCTACCATTAGTTGTCTACGTGTGCTGTGACCCTGTCTGCATAATGGATGCTGGGCAGTCAGGTCTTAAAGAAGGTGGCCTATTTGTAGTTGTGAAGGGAAGAGACATCCACAAATGAAGGGGAAATTGCCTTTGGACAGTTCTTCTCTCTCCCTAGAACTGACCAAAAACGTCCAAAATATTGCCAAAATTTAAGTCTGATTTCTCCCACAAAAATGTAGAAATTATTCAATAAAATCTTCTTCCCATTTTTCAATGCACTTTCTGCAGTAGGGTTTTCTTTTCCTTGTTTGAAGAACAATAAAGAATATTCTGAGACTTCAAGCTGCCTTAGGTATGTCACGAAGCACCTGTGCCTTCAAGCGCTATGCTGGCACACCAGCTGCTTGATTATTTGGCAGAAGGCGGCATCAGTATAGGTGCAACAAGCGTTTTTGAATGTAAAGAAAGGGTAACAAGAATTGAGAAATGGCAAAAAAGAATATTCTGCAAAAACAGAGTTCTGAGCTCTTTGAATGTGCTGCTTTGATTGTCTTTATGTAGAGACATTTTAATAGGAACTAGAATTTTGAGAAGTAAAGAATGAAGGGTTGTGGAAGGAGTCAGTACATCTACTAATAAGGCTGCACAATGATCTGTGGGGAGTTATACTGAGGTGTGACTTAGCAGAGAAAAACAGCCTAAGATATTCTGCCTACTTCCTCTTGCAAGTCAACAATACAGAGGTCTGTTCTTTGCACCAATTCCACAACTGACAAAGAGATGCTCTGACCTGTAGCTCTTACTCGAATGACGTTATGAATGCTGAGAGCAATTCATTTTATTGTTCTGGTGGATGCATTATCTAACCATGATCTAACTCACCTAACCATTATTTAACTCAGACACTCTTGGATTAATTTGTGATCTTACCACATTTAAGAGGCAGCATTTCTGAGAGCAGGGAGGTGAGACTGGGTAACTTCTGCAGCCTGATCCTAGCAGATAGAAAATTCCCCTGTGTGGCTTTGGGCAAGTTCTCTAGATTTCTCTGCCTCGGTTTCCCTTTGCTAAAACAAAGATAATCTTGCTCACCGAGTCCAGACAACTGTTAGAATTACCTAGTTAACACTTTTAAAGGGATCTAAAGCAGTAAAAAAATCAGTGTGTTATCTAGCTCTCTTCCCCCACAAATTGTGTCTTAAAAATAGCAATCCCTTTTACCTGGGAGCTAGGGAGGTGCAAGCAGATTCATGATCCGTCCTGAAGGAACACGTGAAAGGCTGTCAGTAAAAGCAGTAGCATTCAAACTGTCAGCAGCTGTCAGACCTTGTTTAAAAGGGTAAGGAAGCCAAGTGGCACCTCCAAAAGGTGGAGTTGTTGCCACAGACCTATTCTAGCATTTTCATTAGCTGTGTAGCAAACGGCTGCTACCTTCCTCTCTGTTATCTGTGAGTCTTCTTCTGGGCTTCTCTACCGCTTACACTAAATCTACCTATTCCCTAACTTGTTCAATTTACCATTGTTTGTATCCTTATTGTGTTACCTAACGTCCTCCCCTACTCCAGCTCTGGGAACCATGGGATCACAGTTCAGCTCTTGTACCGTCTTTTTTTTTTTTTTTTCCCCTCAGCCTTTCTTGGGAAACAGACGCTGCATAGAAAGGAGGCTCTGTCATCTGGCTGCCCCGGGTCTGCAGGCATGAGCCTATGCCCTCGCACCACCTCCTTGAGGAGCACTCCATGTTTTTTTTCTCCAGAGCAGGGAGAAAGAGGCCGGGGCAAGTGTGAGGGTGCAGGACTGGCTAGGACAATTGGAGGGAGGAGGCAGGGATAGAAAGGTCTATAATCAGCAGAGCACCCTCTTAACACCTTAAACAAATCCTTTGGATATTAAGTCATGAGGCCTTTGCTGCTGACGCACATGAAACACAAAGGCATGCACTTAAATACACTCTTCACTGCCCCCCCTGTAGCTAGCCCTAACCAGGGAATGACAGCTTGCCACTGGGAGGAGGTCTGCCGCGGGGACCTCTTCAAGGTTCCAGCGCTGCCCATGCTGCAGCCAACAGGAGCCCGCACCATGGTCTTCTGGAACAGGAGGGATTCAGTTAGTGTTATTTTAAAAATAATAGCTTGAATGGCAGATGGAAAAGAAGAGCACTGAGCAGCTTTTGTTTGCCAACCCACTCCTGCCACGTTACAAGGTGCTAGCGTTCATTCTCCCCCCTTGTGCGTGTACCGTTCATGCTGCATACCCCTATGTGGGGGAAGCCTCCAGGAGGCTTCATGGTCAGCGCTCACCTTCACACCTGCATCCCCAGCGCATGGCCACCCAAAACACGTAACTCATCTTTTCCCCTGTGTTCTCGTGAATTGCTTCCAAATGCCGAAACTCTCTTAACCTTCGATCACACATCTCTGTGTACGCTTATCTTTCTATTTAATGGTGTTTGTGCCTTTTATCATCACAAAAGACACCGATAAAATTACCTTTACTCTTCCTCACACGGTAATTCCAAGCAAACATATCATAAAGGTTATGCGCTCACCTTAATGCTCATTACTTTACAGCAGCTGTACAAAATGAGTTGTGAAATTTATCTTCTAGCTTTTATTAAATGTTTTCCAATGCTTTAATCACAAACACATAATTGAAAGCGATTTTTTTTTCACTGACCTGAAAGGGATCCTTATCAGAACTGAGACTGGAGGAATTTCCATCTTTCTGTTTTGTTTTTCCATACTCAGACTCGCCTAAGGTCCAACCTAGAGGTTGTGATTTGCAATGTTTTAATTTCAAGAGCACCTGAATGAATGCACTGCAATGCAGGCCACCTGCTGCCCCTGGCTGCTAGCTCCCAGACACCCACCTAGATGCCACACCTAGATTAGGCAGGCTACAGCTACTGGTCTGAGCCAGAGGTGGGGAAGAAATTCTTCATTTAAAAAGCTCAAAAAAAAAAAGAAATTTGTAACAATAAGACCCATACATTCTACTGCACTCACATAAGCTGTAACTCAGGAAAGCTCTTAGGCACATAATTAAGGTAAAATATGTCCAATTTTGCTCTGAAAAGGGTTCTGTGTAAGCAAGTGACTTCTGGAATGAGACCTCCATGACTGTACATAGTAAAAAGACACGTCTTCGCTGCCAAATCTGACGTCTGTTTGACAATCACCACGGTACATTTTATTGCTGAAAAATGTCAGACGAAGATCAGAACAAATATTAAATATCTACCCAAAAGCATAACAGCTAGTGATAACTGTGGCTAAATCAGGCCCACACTGATGTCTACAAGATATATTTAACAGGCACTTCAGAGACACGACAGATACCAGACCAACAGTGATGGGTGAAGACTCTTGCTGTGCCCCAGCAGCTGCCTTCGCTGGACCTACAGAGACCACCACTTCTCCATACGCTCCATCTGTTTTTGAATGCACTGTCCATGCTATGGCGCATGGATCTGCTCTTCCATGCCACAGATCCCACCCACCAAGGCATAACCCTTGCGGAACCGCTACAGAAAACATTTTCCAGTAATGCTCATTTGTCTCATTTTAATTCCTTGTAAACTAAAAATAAAGCCCCACTATCTGCCTAGCTTTGCTCTGATGATAAGCTATATTGGATACAATATAGGTAAAAGATGTTATTAACGTATTTTCCAACATGAAACATTTTCCCAGCCTCTGTAGGGAATAAGCATTCTTGCTGCGTGGATTGGGTATTTACTTCTAGGGATCAGACTAGTCGAGGATAGACGAGTGCTAGTATATGGCGCTGCACCCCCGTCCCAACAAACATCCAAATGCTTACTAAACACAGTATCATTTTATAAATTATAGTGAGCTAATCCAAAGCAATTAGGGTCAACGAAGAACATCAGGATCATTTGCAAAAAGTAAAAACTGGTTTATGCAAAACAGAGCAATGGGTGTGAATTGAGAAGATCTTGAAGTAATACTTGACATCCTACTGGATGCCGGGGCAGGTCAGATTTGCAGTGAAGCAGCTGGGAAGGTAAGGATTTTTTGAAAGAGATTCCTTTCAATAGCTCTTGTCCCCACAGACACCTTTATCGCAAGGATCCCGAGTATCATTATTTCCATTTTCCAAGCAGAGAATCAAAGCACCACGTACCATCACAGAGCAGTGGCAGAAGACATCTCGGACTCTAACTCCTACTTTCTTTTTCCAGGCCAGTGACAGAGAATCTGCCATCCCTAGGAAGAATATCTGCCAGCGACATATTTACAAACAGCAACTGTGTATTTACCAAGTTAGGAGATGAATTGCCAAGGAATGTAAAAAGTCTTGCCCTAAAGAGATCATCATTTATGTAGGCGGAGAGCCCAGACAGGTTTGGGGATTTCAGAACAACCATATGCAAATGTATTTACTGATCAGAATTAGCTATGGTGAGCTCATGGCACAGAGTGAGAGCTGATAAATTTTAATGGAGGAAGGACAGGAAAATGCTGTGTTGGACGTATGACAGTAATCCAGGGTGAAATAAGATTTAAAAAAGTCAAAAGAGATGAACAAGAATGACTCTGGATTAACTCTAAATCATAGCCATTCTAGTAGCTAAAAAATAAAATAAAATCACATTGTGAGACAGTTTGGCTACCATCAAGTGTTCGATAACAGCATAAAAGTACATGGTATGAAATGGTATGAAATCTTACTAAATTACATGGTATGAAAACCCTCACACCATGTATATAGCACTGGAGAATAAACGGGGTTATCTTTCCGCTAGTGGTCCTTTCAGTACTACAGCTCACAGGCATTTATTGCAGAAGTTGTTCCGACACGGACAGTGGCTATTTGTGGTGCAAGAATATACAAGCTCCTGAAGCTGAGCTTCCAGCTCCTGCAGAATAGGAGCACCGGGGCTTCTAAACCCTTGGCAATCCATCTTCACTAACTGCACCATTCAGGATAAACTTAGGAGCCTCCTTGTTGTCCCCAGCTTCTTCAGCCGTACACTCTGGAGGCTCTAGGCCATCGTATCTTCTCCGATAGACCACCCTTGAGATTAGAGTTATCAGAAACATTTCCATGATGAGGAGCTGCTGGGTCATATCTGCCAAAAAAAAGGGAGGCAAAGAAAAGCCCCAAAAAATGACTATCAGACACAAAGTGAATACCTGGCTTATTAATATTCATCTGTGCAAAAGGAACAAACTTCACCATCCTGTCCCCATGACGCAGCGTCTCTCACACTCGGCAATAAAATCAGTTACAGAATTACAGTATTGCCCATCAATAAGCACGCAGTAAGTTATGCATTCAAAACGCAAGAGATTTAACAGTAATTATGCATGTTGATTTCTTGTCCTCTCATTTCTGATTCCAACTCTTCTCATTATCAAGTTTTTCTCTGCGACTATGACAGCTATAAAACTTTTGTTATGGTTTTGTAAGTAAAAGCTGAGGTTCTCCAAAAGCTGCATGATCCCAGGAAATTAGTATTTTGGGAAAACACCAGATACTGCAGTTAGCAATGCTGAGCTGGCACCTTTATAAGTACATGAACAACATCCTTCCAAAAGAACTTACATGCTCCTCTCGCTGAAGAGGAGAGTGGTGGAGCACAGCGAATAATTCTTTGCATGGCCAAGATGTTGATAATAGCTGCCTGCAAGTGGTTCAGAATGAGGATAAACTGCACCAGAAAGAGAAAACAAATGCCTTAGCTACCAGGAAAAGGTTTATAGTTCACACCACAACTCTGCTTTCATAACAGACCCTCTTTTGCCTCATTCCTCCTTTCTTGCCCTCCCTCTCCTCCCATCTACCAGCAGGCTGCCTGCCATTCTGCAGAATTCATCTTCAGGTCAGGATGATATTGCTCTGAATGTGAGCGTTAAATTAAACCTCTGTTTGAAAAGTGTTTCTTCTCAGCCCTTCATTTGGGAGGTGCAATATACACAGAGCTGCCAGCTGAGATTTTAAACAATACTGAGCTCTGAATAATAGGTAACAATGTTTTAAAAACTTCCTGTCAATCTATATGGTCTCCCTTAGTGGAGGAAGGACTCAAAGAACGTTTTTTCTGTTGTCTCCTCTTTTTGCCACAGCAGGGAGATGCGGTGCTCCCCAAGTTATATAGGACTGGCTTCTTTGCCAGAAGGGTTGAAGGACTCTTCGCAGCTTGGCTTCAGCAACAATCACTCAAGCATCCTATTACCTGCTATTTGCTGAGCTAGGCCTTCGCTGCCTTGGGTATATCAAAGTGTCTCTCTAGCTGCTGGTGTAACTGCACGAGTATAAGCTCTTGCATTAACAGAGTTTGCCATCCTAAACCTGGATTCACCCTAATGCAGCTTTGCAGGTGTGCCTATCCTCTTTATTGCATTTATAAGTAAGTGCTTAATAATTTACTTAACAGAAACCTTAGTGCACCAGCCTTTCTGTATGTCCTGTTCAAGAAGGATGCATATCCAAGGATTCTGCTGTACTCTCTTCAGGGTGATGTGGAAGAGGGTGGCCCTGTCCCTGGGCTTTTTCAACCTAACCTATCTGGTTCTGTTCCTTACTATTTAATGATTGCCAGACAGTATTTTCATTATTATCCAACTCTGAAGTGCAGAATGGCCAAGAAAAATATTGTCAGAACAGAACGTTGTGACATGCTCAAACAGCAGCCACCCACACAATGCTCCATATCCTCCCCTAGTTTTTAAAAGTACACACTAGCATTTTAACATTGCGTTTCAGCATACTGCATCTACAAAGCTTCCTTCAAGCCCTGCAGAAGGTGCTGTTTTGATTTCAGTTGCCTAAAGATGAATGGATTTTATGCGGCTTTCACATCTCCAGCACTCCTGAGAGACTAGAGGTAAATTGGCTCAAGCTGAAACTGAACTGCAGCCAAGGAGAGTGCTTCAAAGGGATGCAGCTTTCATCAGGTCAAAATATGCCTTTGCACAATGCATTTAATGGGAAAAGAAATACTATAACTTTTCAACAAAGGACCACGAACCAGAGAGACAGTGTTATACCAGCAGTTAAAAGAAATTCTTACCAGAAATATTAAACTTCTCACCTGATAAAGAGCAAACTTTGGGATGATCTTCTTACAGGTAAGGAGAGTCTTTACTTGTTGAAACATGATTGCAACTGGCCACAGAGCAATAATGGTGAGGACACCAACGAAGCAGCTAATCCATATTGCAGCTCCTTTGGGAGATAACTGAGAAGCAAATCAAACAAGCATACCTATAAAACTTCACAGTGCATTTTACCATTTCCAGGAAGAAGTTGTGAACTGGATGATGCAGATGTTAAAATGCTTGTTTCTATCTCCATGAAAGCTGATGGCAGCAGCAGTTGCTGGGGTTTGCATGGGGAAACTGCACAGTACCCACTGGAGTGTTAGCACAGCGCTCTTGCCCAGCAGGCACGGACATGTAAATCTGTTCAGCCTGGGAAGGTGACAAGTGACACAACCCCTCAATCTGACCCCAGCAACACCAGGGAATGCTCAGCAGCTCATGAGAGCATATTCAGCATGACATCTCAGAGGGATAATTTATTTGATACGATGAAACAACGAAGAAATGTATTACTTTTAATCTGAATTATCCAAGAGGTGAAAAATTATTAGCAGATACAGACTTCTCCATCATCTTGCAGCTTACATGGTACAAAGCAGAAGTGCAGTACTATCTTTTCTACTTTGCACAGACATAAAAATCACTATGATTTGCAGAAAAACATAAATTAGGCTTCCTGTTTACATGCCGGTACATACACTTGTTTCTTAAGGCTGTACCTTACAAAACAGGGCAGGTACATCCCACAGGGCAACCTGCAGTCCTGCTATTCTAACCATACAAGCTGGGAAACATACTGGAGCATAATCTAATGCCTAACCCACCCTGATGCCCAGTTTCTTTCCAAAAGAAGCCAGGAAATGGAGAGTCTGGGAGAAGGCAGAAATTACATGCTTCAGTGTCTCAAAAGAATACAGTAAGGACTCACTTGAAAGTGCTCCCAGATTTCACAGTTTAGTTGTAGGCTAAGATGCTAACATCAACCCTAAAACCTATGGATTTTGTGGACCATCTCCGACTAAAATATTTACTTACATTGTAAAAGGTGTAATTCCCATTAGTCCAAAGCACTATTGATAAAAACATGAGCATGGGTCGAAGGAAAGCAAACTGAAAGGTGCCCAGCTTCAGCCAAAAGAGGGTTCGTCTGGCAAAAAAAAAAAAAAAAATCACATAGGCCAAAATCTTATTAGCAACCTTAATAACATTTTTTGGATACTGTCAACTGCAAAACTTTTCCATTCCTGTAGCATGTGGCTAAAATCTGGGGAGGAACAGCTTCAAGATTAGAAAATCTTTCCAAGAATTACCCAGTGTTTATTTAGTAAAGTCTCTACAAAAATAGTTCTTTTCCTATTCTGCAGCAATTACATACAAACCAAAGCTGGGCAAAACGTGATGTCTTTCTCTGCCCTGAAGCTAACCAGAGAGCCAGTAGCAGCATAACCAGTTTCTGAACAATAATGCCACTTGCTCTTGCCTTGTTGCCTTAATATTTCAGCTTTCCGATGAAATTGGGCAATTTAGCCTTCCTCCTCAGACACTTCCTAGTCCTGTGGCAGATCAAGAAAGGGAACCATACAGACCTACGTGAAAGGACTGGTAGTTTTTCAGTGCATCATCAGTACTACCATGTAAGCATCTGGTTTTGCTCCCCAACAGTAGTCTAGCAGGAGAAAGGAACTATTTTTTACTTGGCCAACTGCACAAGGCCAGCAGGACAGCTCAGGATTTCCTTACTTCTGTCAGCCTAAACTGTGTCCAGAACACAGCCCATACACAGTAACCTGGCCAGACAGCATTAAAGGTCACCAGGAAAGGGGGAGATGCACTTGCTGACAGAGGACATGAAAGCTGACTGACCTGAACTCTCCTTCAGTCTTCCCAGGACAAGCTGTGGCTGCTACGGCTGGCTCACATTTCAGTCTATCACTGTGTATTTCCCATACTGTTAATGTTGTCTTCACTGTAGCTCCTTGTGCCCCTGAGACTGCCATCAGAGATGCCTCAGCAGACAACAGGCTGCCATTTAGTACGTTACAGGATACAGCCATGAACAGGAATTGCATTACAGGAATTGCTCAATTAATATAGCTAATAACCACAGGGTTATGAACAGCACAAACACATGTGGAAGGGCCGACAACTGGCCAGCCATTTAGCGCGTGTGCCTTTTCAAAGATTTATTATTCTCAAAGGGCTTTAAAGAATAATATGACAAACAGTGCCGTCACTGCTACGCCAGGAGTTGTCTTCCTTGTTGACGCAGGTCTCTTTCTTAACCATCAGACCTCTTCTGCCACACCTCTCCCCACTGTATGGCTTGTTACTTTGCCTCATCAGTCTACTGTACCTTGTTAGCTTTCCCAGGACTGCTCGATAGTATATGGCTTTTTAAAAGAATGAATCCCTCCCTTGGAGTAGCTCCCTGTTTCCCCAGAAGATACCTACAGGAGGAATATGAGACTGACCTTTCACTGGTATAGCTTGCCCATGTTTAAAAAAAGACGTACCCTGTAATGGGGAAAGGCTAGAAGTCAGAAGCAGAGACAGCAGATGGGTTTCCCTGTGCTACAGACACCAGAGGAGCCCTAAGCCCTCCGCAGAGCAAAAAGCCTTTTTTTTAAACAGACAGCTGTCCTTCCTCCCAGCAGTAGTAGGCACTATCTAGCTCCTGAAATGAGTTAATATTAGCTAATATAATCCTGGGTAAGCTGTCACTGGACTGATCAACAGGAGGACAGAGTAGAGGATTCTCTCCCAAGCTCCCCGCTACCACAACTTATACAGAGGGTGACAGACAGGGAAAAAAACCCCATATATACTGGTGACACGTTAGATCTATAGCACAGCTCTGTCCCATGCCATTTCTTCCGCTCTGACTGCTGAAACGAGTCTGAACCGATGCCCATGAAAATTAGTAGGAGTCACTTAGATCCGTATCAGTAGTTGCTGATTTTACATCATTGTATTACATCCATTTTTGGAGGTATATTTTTCAGTTGGTTTACTACCTATTCTTCTTGATGGCCCCTCCATGTAAATAATTACTGTTATTCCATTAAAATAAAATGATGGAAAAAAGAGTTTAAATTCTAATACCAAATGAGGCAGTTTAAGGAAGAATTATTACAATAAAAATTAAGAATTTTTGCAAAAGCATCACAAACCGCTATGCTGCGTTCTGTTTGCCGCTTTCATTTAACCAGACCATAAAGCCCCTAAGGTCCCTCTGACACTAATGACTAGGCCCTCATAGAAAAGTCTCTGTCTTGCACATTCAGTCCTTCAGCTTTTGGTTTTAATGAGAGAAACGTTCTCATACTCTGTGCCAGTAGGAAAGCCCTGGGAAATACATGAAGCTTCCAGGCTGTGTAGCGGCATGTAAATGACAGGGTGACACTAGCCAGAGGAGGAGCCCCACCAGGCTGTGCTAAAAGGAGGCAGGGTTTCTGCTACAGTATATTGGCTCCCGTAGGTGCAGCTTTCCATCTTCACCCTACTTCTCAAAGGTTCTTTAATACTAAGTTTAGTAGAAGAAAATATTTGCTTTTGTCTCACCAGACAATGCCATTTCATTGAGATCAAAGCTTTCCAGGAATTACATCTATTTTTTGTTTAAAAATTATTTATCTGAAGTAGTTTTAAAGTCAAAATCAGAATGAAACATTTCAATTTCATCGAAGTAAGAGAAATTTTCTTTCAAGACAGCCTCAATTTGACAATTCTGCTTGTGAAAAATACCCACTTTGGAGACATTTGTTCCCTTCTGGAATGAAAAGAAACTGAAATCTCAGTTATTAGGTTTTCTAGAGTAGAAATTCCTCCTCCCACACACCACTGCTTGCTATAGAAATGGTTTCTTGAAAAAGAATGGGATTAGTTGGGGAGATATCCCAGCGCTCAACATTACTATGAGTGGGAACACTGTACTGGGTTAAACTTGAGAGAGCTCATGCTCTCGACTTATGCAAAATTCTGCATTGTAAATAACGAAATAAATCAGTGGTGGTGTACAGCCCTGAAGTGATGGCACTGTTTAAAAGAGACAGCTTGAGACTGACTTTCGGGAAGCGGGGAGGCCCTTTGCTGTAAGCCTGGCCTTGCCAAGTTGGCTGAATTCCAGCAGCCATTTTCCAGCTGGGAAATCTTAAAGGGCGACTCACCTAGTGATGCGCACACGAGGGAGGCAAAGGCAGCAGCAGCAGCAGGGACCAGTGCTGATCTTGAAGCGACCATTTTCAAACTGCCTGAGGAGCAGCTTTTGACCTCCACACTCTTTAATCATCATCAGTAGGAACTTGTGGATAACTATGGCAAAAAATCTAGGAGAGGAAGAAAATGACAGCTTGAATTTGCCTGTGTGTCTCTTGCATGCCAGTGCCGCCTTCTGTCCAGGGTTTTTACAGCTTGCGCTTTGCAATCAACAGAAATTCTAGCACTAGCTGTGAAAAACCTTCAGCTTTCCAGCACCTTGGAGGACCAGAACTGCCCTAACCTCACCGGAAGAGGAATAAACTGAGGCGCAGAGTAGCTGTGGAATTTCCCAAAGCCGCACTGGTGGCTGCTGGCAGAGTCAATATTAAAGCACAGGCTTTTCTGGCCCAAGTCATTATGGCCATATTTTTCTATCTGTTACCTAGTCCTGCCTGGTCCAAACTTTTCACAAGTAGTCCTATTCCTCCTTTTAAAAAAAAGCCACCTACCAACTAACAACAACAAACATGGCTATGTTCATATATAGAGAGAGCTATCATTGTATGCACTGCCCCAGTCAGGGTGTGGTTCCTCTGCAACCAAAGCCGATCCAAGCACTAACTGCTGCAACCCCACCTCTTCCTCCTACACCAGCTGCACATTCTCAGCCCTTCCCAGGAACTACAGATCGTGCAACTGCCCTTTCCTCCCTTTCCCAAACTGATTTAGGGAACTGATTCACTGAAATCCAACCCCATCAAATAAAAGAGGTCCTCTTCAGCTGCACTGCCTCCCTGAAGGAGCTTGCTGTGCAGCTGGAGACTGTGAGTGGTAGTGGATGCAAGTGAGGGGACAGGAACCCGCAGCTTGGGCAAGGGAGGAGGGGGCATTCAGATAGGCTTGAAGTGCCATAGGACTGGATCCTTGGAAGTTTTTGTTAATCTGCACTACCTGCACAAATTGCTGCATGCTCACAGTGTTCCCTGCTACTGTGTTTTCCCTTTTCCCTCCTTTTTTACTCTACTCTCTTAGTAAATGTAATGCAACAAGGGGTGAGGCTATTCATGAGAGTCTGTGATAGAGTCCTGGAGCAGGTTCCCAAATCATCCCAAAATCAACTGTGAAGTGCCCAAGGCCACGGCGTCCCCCCACCTGGCTCTGCCTACCAGGGCGGCGCCATCACCTCCAGAAAGCAAGGACCACATTTCTCCGTTCTTCTCTGTGCATGTCAGAGCTGTCATGCTCGTACAGAAAGTGCTTTTATCAGGACAACTGCAGACCATTTTTACATTGATATACTCATCGGAGGTTCACTTGCCACCATTAATAATAGACCTCCACAGCTCATCATTAGTAAAAGCACAGAGAAGTCACAGGTCAGAGTCTCATTCCACATGACACGCAGAGAGAGGAAAGAAAGAGTACTGCTTCAAAGCTACTGTCAATCTGAGGGATCAATTACATGCGAGTCACAGATCTTTCATACTGAGGTTCCCACACTAGGGGACTGTAGCACTGGGAACTGCTTCAGCATTTTCCACCTCCCAGGAAAGAGCTGCCAAGAGATTTCAACTCAAACCAAAAATTACTAAATTGTTAAATTTACAAAATGACTGTGTTTACCAAGAGCAGCAGATGTTTAAAGGGAAGAAATTCAGGGTTTGGGGTAACGTCTAGAAACAAGCAGAATACTCACGCTGCTGCTGTGAAATCTGTAAACATCGTTGAGCGAGGAATCCACATACCAATGCATGAAGTAGTAGCGATCACCTACAGAGAAAGGGAGGAGGGTTGTACAAAGAGCAGAGATAAAGCAGGTTCATGTGGATTTTCAGGGAAACCCTATCTTCAACATTCAATATTATCTCTTTTCTGTGATAACTTACTGGAGCTGCAGCATTAATCCAAATTATGATTGATCTTTTGGAGGAGGGGATTTTCCTGTAGATGTAGACTGCTTCCTCTACAAACACCAGATTGGCAATTAGCGTCATCAGAGTCAAGATTGCAAACAGAAATCTCCCTGGTAGGTCAAGGCCTGCAGAGAGAGAAAAGAAAACAGACAGTTCTGATTTATTTCATAAGCATTCCAAACATTTAATGTAAAGACACCATCTCTGAGGGGCTGCTTAGCCCTATTCCAGCAAATACTTGCTCTCATCCTTAGCTACATACACAGACCATTGACTCCACATGGAGGATGATTCAAAAACTTAAGTTCATGACTAAATCTTTCCAGGATCCACAGACAGCATATGGGAAGAATATACCTCCATGTTCTCAAAGCATTATGCAAAAGTCCCCTTCAGAAAGGTGGCGTTCCAGGACAAATGTCCTTAGATGAATGTAAATATGTAACAGAATATAAATAAATACATAATATAAATAAATACAGTGAATACATATTCTGGGAACTTTTCCAGGCAGGCTACAAGCAAAAATGTATTTACTCAGTATTAGTTCTTTGCTTCCCTTGTATGTTGTCGTGGTTTAACCCGGCAGGCAGCTAACCACACAGCCATTCACTCACTCCCCCCTGCCCAGTGGGATGGGGAAGAGAATCGGGAAAAAGGTAAAACTTGTGGGTTGGGTTGAGATAAAGACAATTTAATAGGACAGAAAAGGAAGAGAAAATAATAATAATGATAAAAGAATATACAAAACAAGTGATGCACGATGCAATTGCTCACCACCCACTGACTGATGCCCAGTCAGTTCCCGAGCAGCGGCTGTGCCCTGCCAGCCAACTCCTCCCAGGTTTTTTTGTTCAGCATTACATCATATGGTATGGAATATCCTTTTTGGTCAGTTTGGATCAGCTGTCCTGGCTGTGTCCCCTCCCAGCTTTGTGTGCACCTCCAGCCTCCTCACTGGCAGGGCAGTATGAGAAGCTGAGAAGTCCTTGACTTAGTGTAAGCACTGCTCAGCAACAACTAAAACATCAGTGTGTTATCAAAATTATTCCCATCCTAAATCCAAAACACAGCACTGTACCAGCTACTAGGAAGAAAATTAAGTCTATCCCAGCCAAAACCAGGACAAGCATGTTTGTGCGTAACTTCCTTAGGCATGCAAACTTTTTAGAGGCTTGGTGGAAGTTTGTGGGGCATACAAACAATGTAAGGATAAGCCCCTGATATATCTAGCCTGAGATAAAACTTGATGCCTTCACCGAATTCTTTTTTACTTCTCCCTTAAAGCTGGATATGGATATCAACATTTACATACGGCTGATGGATTTTTTGTCTCCATTGACACTGGGTATGGATATCAACTTTTGCCCATGGCTGACAGTTGAGGTGTATTTTCTCCCAAGAAAGGTGCTTCCAGAGACAGAAGAAAGCACTACAGTGGAGTCATGCTTAATTTAGGAGTTCATGCTCATCACTGGTACTAACTACTGCTGTGGCCGTAGCCCATCTAAAGGTGTATCGAGCAGTGCCCGCAAAGGTGAGCCTCTGCCCCAGCCTGTTTAACCTAACCTGCTTCAAAAAACCCCAACGCTTCTAGACTTGGCTGCAGGCGGAGCAGTCCACATCTCGGTGGACGTCTCCACACCTTAGATCTCACCACGGGGGAGCCCGAGACCAGGCGCAGGTCTATGGGCTGGTTCAGGGCTCGGTTCGGCAGGTACCGGGAGGCCCCGGCGCTCCCCACCGACTACCCTTCCCCTCGCCG
>NW_008795041.1:4549076-4565086 GCF_000699145.1 Aptenodytes forsteri | reverse complement strand
TCTCTGCTCGTCCGCCGTGGAGGGGCTCTTGGGGAAGCCAGCGAGTCCAACCCCGTCCCCTTCCTTCGCAGGCCCAGGGTGTCAGGGCACCTGGAGCCGGGTCTCGCACAGGAGCGCGGGCTGCCAGCCGAGGAGGGATGGGGAATCAGCCGAGGAGCGCCAGTGCTACGTCCGCCTTCACCCCAGCCCGGTCAGAGCAGCCCTGGGCACTGCGCTCTCTGCAGGGGCCTGTGGAAGCAGAAAGTTGCTTGGTCAGTGTAGCAGATGTTCAAAGAACTTTTCATGGAGCCCTTCACCAAAGACTTCCCCATAATCTTGGCTGCAATGAGGTGAAAAGCTGCATCTTCTTCTGCACTGGCTGAAGGAGAGCACATTGAGGGTAGGAATACACCGAGGGATTCTCCTCTTCCCCACGTTTCACCTGCTGGAAGGATCCTTTCTGGAGCCTGAGCCTTTTCAGGCTGTTTCCAGGAGGACAGAATGAGTAATGAAATGATGGAGTTTGGTGACCCACTGAGTTGTTCTGGATAGTCAGACCGAAAGCGGGCTGCAAGAAGCAGCAGAGGGATTGTTACAGCAACGGGTGACAAAACAGCAGGTGACACTCTTGGTAAATGCAAAGTGGTGTTCAGGGGGAGGACACCTCTAACTACCTATGCAGTAATTACCTATTGCCACTCAGGAAAAAGGTCTTGGGACCACGGGGCATAGTCCTCAGAAATGACAGCTGAGGAATCAGCATGGGAGAAAATGCAAAGGAATGCCAGGAATTAGTGGATAAAGAAGGGAAGACACAAACCAGCTAAAATACGTATGGAGGCTTCCCTTCATCAAGGTGGTATTCCAGGAACTTGAACAAATTGAGGGGAGGTGGGGAATTTAGGGACTGTGGGATGTTTGTAGGCACCATGGGCCCTTGTGGTAAAACCTGCCACCTTACAATCTTCACAGGATTCCCAAAGGTTTTACGGGAAGGGCAGGCTGGACACTGAAACTCTGCCAGCAAGAACACAGGAATGCAGAGGAGAACTGAACTGCTCAGTGGCTAACACCAGCAGGTACTCGATTGGGAAAAGGCAGATCCCTTCCAGTGCAGCAGGATTTGGGAGCAAGACAGATGAGGCTCCTGTCAGCCCGTTCTGTTACTGTCAGGAGGGCTTGGTTGCAGGCCAAAGCCATTTAGTCTGAGTCCTCCTTGGCATGGCTGTCATTGTTTTCACTGCATTGAAAGTGAAGAGGAGAGCTTTACAGTTTCACCGGGAGGGATGCGGCAGTAACTGGCTGTTAGAATGTGGTATCTGCCCAATCTTCACAGGCTGCCCGGAGCATCCTCCGTCCAGCACATCTTCTGCTGCCCAGCTGCAGAAAGATACAGGCAAAATTCTTGAAACACCGCTCCAGCTTATTTTCTATTTGGAAGTCTGTTTACTCATCCTGAAGAAACAGTTGCTAGTAGAGGGGGAAATAGCCTTAATACACCATGCATTTTCTACCCCATTTGCTTGATTTTTATCAAACTATTTGAAGGTGATCACATATTCTGAAATGTGACCGAAAGCTCAAGTTAGGATTTGCCGAGATGGAAAGATGGCCCAAGGCCTTTGAAGGTTCTTCCTGAGCAGAGACAACAGGATTCCCATCTGCTGCTATTTTGGTTGCCAGCTCCTTGTATTCCCTGAAAGCTAAAAACAAAAATCCCTTTCCTGTGAATGCCTTTTATGAATGAGGCAGGTTTGTCAATGCTTTTGTTAAAGAAATTCACACGTTAAGTATAGGAGTGACAAAACTCATGGCTATTTTACTGTATTTAAAAGAAACCCAGAGCCTGCTTTGACTTAAGAATTCATTGAAGAATCCACACAGTAACAATTTTGGATTTGACAGTCATATTTTAGTCATTCAGCAGTACCAGTTTGGAGCAAATACTGCAGCATACACTGGACATGGCATTAGAGAATTTCCTGTCTCAAACCTATAGAAAAGTAACAGGTTGAAGTTTAGAGGTTAAGGATTAACTGTCAGCTGCTGTTGTAAAGATCCATCCTGCTCTCGGTGCTACTGGAGTCTTTTGCGCAAAATAGAGTCTAAAAACAAAACCACATACCTACTGCAATTCCTTTTTGTTAGAAACACCATTTGCCGTCTTTGGGTCGAACATTAGATCCACTTCCTTAAAAGCTGCCGTACATCTGGGGGGAGCGTGCACCACCTCTTCCTCACATTCTGGGCTATTTCTTGGCAACAATATTTGCCTGAGAGTCCTTAAATTTAATAAATCAAACTGAAGAACATGCCGTGACCCCTCAGCTACCACAGTTGGAGGTCTGCTGCCCTGCGCACACTTTCTTAGCCCAGGCTCTTCAGCAGTGCCCCCTCTGCACTGGCCTCTAAGCCACATGCCAGGTCTCTACACCAACAGCAAACCCTTTCAATCCCCAGGAGCCTAAGTGCATTTTCCTCCCAGCTTCACTATTCCAGTTTCTGGTTTAACCTTTTAGTTTAATACATATTTGCCACAAAAACCACCTTCGGCAGTAGAAAAGTATTTATAAATGGATCACCTCTCCGTTTAGATGCATCAAGAGATTTTCACAGTTCCTCAGAATAAAAACCACCTGTGAACGCAGTTCCCTGCCTCTGTTTACCAGGGGCTTTCAAGTACTTTGTGCTTCAGCCCCCTTCCAGACACTGTACTGCTCAGACCTGTTTCTTCTCAAGGAACATGCCCCTTTGCTTCTACCAGTGTGCTCTTCTTTTAAAGAGCTCTATCTTTCTTCCATTTTTATGATGACTTTCTTTTTCACCTGCCTCACTGCAGGAATAACTGGATCCTCTTAGCTCTGTTGAACAGGATACCTGTTGTGACCGTTGCCCCCACGGCGTGCGGTCTGGAGGAGCTAATGCCATCTGTGGTTTCGCCCCGAAGGAGGCATACTGGCCTTCAGAAGGTGACGCAGCCCCTCTATCCCATATTGGTGGGCCAAGCCTGTAGACAGAAATCCTGATGTCAGCCCTGGCCCAGAAACTGAACAGCAGGAGATACTGCAGGCTATCGCAGGACAAACATTAAGCTCCATCGCACAGGACATATAGGACAGGCTAACGTATTTTGGTTGTAGGGAAGTCTAGGAGACATCATCGTCACCAGTGCAGATGGGAAATACATTCAAAGACTTTTCCTGGGGGGTGAATTACGCTCAGCTGAGTTCAAGCTAACAAGAAAAGCTTGTATTGGAAAAATAAATCAACAATTTTCAGTTCCATAGGACTGTACATCAGATTTCTCACAAGTTTGGATACCCAACCAGCTACGAAAAGTCAACTAATATTGTCCAGCTTCCAAAGGCACGTACAGGTTTAATAATGAAATTAAATCCTGTTTCTTAGCTATAGCATATTACACAGTTGAACTTAGATGCAACTTGGCCTTTTCCACTATAAAGCCGTTGACTTTTCACTTACTGCCAGTAATAAAACAGCCCATTTCAGAAAAGGTGGCTCATTAATGTAAGGGAAGGACACCTATATCACTGTTAAAGAAATTAATAATGGCATTTGCTTGTTATTTGGATCCTGACAGCAACTGTAAAAATAAAGAAATACAGTGGCTACAATGAAATAAATTAAGATAACAAAACTAAATTGTAATTTTTGTACCTATTCAGATGGACAAATTTCTGCATGAGAAAGAATATCAGGTGTGCCAGAAGCTTTACATCTCTGCTTTTAAGAGGAAAGCTTAGACGAAGACTCTTATCAGTAGAGAAGCAATAAAAGACAAAAGAGAGAGGCTTTAATTAAATCTGAAGCTAACAAGTTTGATTTTATCTCACTTCCAAAGTAGCAAATCAGTTTCTGGCAGTCAGTATAGGGGAGAAATATAAAGAGGCAGAATCAAACTATTATTTTTGTGATACATTGTTACACTTTCTTCCAGATACGAGTAATTACTTGCCTTGTCTTGCCTTTTTAAAGTAACCTATGAACAATTGGATGTGGCAGTGGAACAACAGAAAGGAAATTCACAGTACTTCATAGTAGAACAAAGAGCTGAAAGAACCTTATAAAATTAGGACCCCGAATTGGCAGTAAGGGGGGTAGCCAACAATCAGCATCCTGAGGGAGAATAGAGGCAGGTAGTGCATTTTCTCTGCCATTGCTGTGATAAAGTACATATATTTGATTGCAGAGCTTTTCAGCAATGGGAGAAGTTTTTCCCCAAAGGAGTGTTGATGAGCAGTAAGACAAATATGTCTTAAGGACCAAGTAAGTGCCACTTTGTGAGCATCTCATATGTGTCCAAGGGCACTGATGGGCAAAGACAAACCTCACAGAGCTTCAGCATCAAAAAGAATAGATTAGGATTAAGAAGTTCTTTCCCTAGGGTGAATTTCTGTAGATTTTTTTCCTTCCCAGTCTTGACTTATAATCCCCAACTTCTAGAGGAGGGCTGCCAAGAATTTTGAGAAGTTTTTATGTCAAAAATGCCAGTTCATCTGAACTGAAGCTTCTGATAAGAGGGGTGATTTTTAAAAGATTTATCGACAGGGAACTATTTTTTAACTTTGGTTTATGTGGAAACATTTCAGTTCGACATCTCCTACATGAACCATTCTGCATATGCTGTTCAAAGCAAATTTTGAAATCTGAAACATTTTGAAACTCATTAAAATAAAAAATAAAAGTGATGGAAATCAAAATGCAATGTTTCAAAATGAGGAAATTGCACACAAACAGATTTATTTCTTTCTTGTTTATAGAAGTTTCTGCTTTTCAACTTAATTCAGGACAGCAGACCTTAACAAAAGCTAAGGACCTCTTTATGGAACAGGATATGTAGAGTCAAGGTGACTATCCTCGAGATCATGTTTTATAGCTGTTTCCTGGAGGGGAAAGCAGGGGTCTCTCTGGAAGTTACTGATGTTATTCTGACTGGAAGACGGCATCTCAGGCACACTGCAGTTAATGACTAAGTCTGCCTTTTCCACACAGTCAGGTGCTGAGCAAGACAGATCATGCATTTCTTCCCACAGGTCATAACATGACAGAAATGTTTTTTTGCTCCTTTTGTATTGCTATTACTGGGAAGGGAAAAAAAAAACAAAGCCAGAACATGCACACACAACAGTAAAACTGTAATATAACAATAAAATTAAAAAACAAAACAGAACACCCTCCAAAACTAGAGGTGTGTTATTTTCTGTAGCTAGCAGACCACGCGTTAGCAAGCAAGGTGAGAAAAGCATACAGGTATGAATGCAAAACGTTGTCAGCACGCGTTTTAGTCACCATAGCAGCGAGACTGCCTGTGCCAGTAGCCTGGGCATGGGCAAAAGCCTGGACTGTCTACCTACAAAATCAATGCCACAGCCTGAAACTGTACTTTTTACCTTTATATAAGCATAGCTTGTGAAATTCTGAAGCTCGGTTTGCAAGTAATGTTACAAGTAAAGGCTGGGGAGCTTAGGTTCTGTGCTTACATTTATTTCTTCTTCCTCCAAAATGAACCTTATTTCTGGCTGGACATGCACTCCTAAGGTTTTTTCCTGTAAGTAATTAATAGAAATTAGATGAAGAAAGTTACAGTCAGAAAAAAATATATGTTGTTTTCAGTTTGATGTTATTTGAAAGCTACCTCAATTCTACAGCTGTCCCTACATGCATGGGAAATTCATGGTTTTAAAAACGTTTTGAAAAGCCATAGGCAATGTCTGAGTTTGCACTGAGTTGTGAAGGTGAAAGAAGAGCACAACCATCCTTCAAATGGCATTCAATTATGAATTTTTGTCCTGCGGTTCCGTATGAAAACTGAGCCATCAGGAGCAGCGAAGAGATTTTGGTAGAGAAGCAAGACCGTCTGGAGCACAGTGTGGCCGGAAAGGAAAAGCAAAACCCTTCAAATAAACATTAGGCACGCGTTTGTAATAGCTGAAAGATATACTGTCTGCAGATGAAAACTGGAAGTTGGGCTTCAGACAAATACCAAAACTCGACAGGAGTAACTGGGTGATCTGAGATGTTATGAAATAATATACAGGTCACAGTAAACCAGAAAAAAAAACCCATGAAACCGTTAGCAAGAGTGGGAGACTGCGTGGCTGTCTCCAACACAGCTCCCTTCCTTTGTGCAAGTGGTGTCTGCAGCTCTGATCCGTGTGTGTGGGACGAATGTGCTCCAGACATAAAACGGCTAAGCCAGGGGCAGCTCTTCTCTTAAGGCTGGGGGGTCCCCTCCAGAACTTACAAACCTTGCGAAAATGTTTGTGGTTCTGCAGAACAGAAAAAATACCCAACCCCCTAACTTGCAGAAGACCCTGTAGCTTTCTGGTGTGCACCCCTGGAGGTTTTTACAACATTTTACAACTTGTTGCAACCCGTGAGGGGTTTCGTCTTAGGGAGTTGGTGTGCTTGGTGTGCCTGCACCATCGCCCCCAGGGGGGTTTCACCGACTCGCCCCCAGCTCACAGAGAGCCATCGCCCCCAGGGGGGTTTCACCGACTCTCCCCCAGCTCACAGAGACTGGCAGGGGCAGCTCAGGCTGCCAGAGGGAAGGGGGGCACCGGAGAAAGCCACAAGGTCCTTCCCAAGGGGGTGGCCATTTATTGTGTTTTCCAGACACAGCTAAATATTCACATCTTGTTAGTATTGCCTTGATAATGAGTAACCTGTACCGTTCTTGGGTTTTATGATATTGTTCTCTTAAAAGTCCAATGTTTTGTTTCCACTCTATCTGCATTTGAACAGAAATATGGGTCTTGTGAATACAGTGAAGGAGATTCACAGCAGCTGTGGTGTCTTTTTGGTTTTGGCAAGGATTTCTTTCATCCTATTGTAAAAGTCAAGCAACCTGTCTGAGTCTCAGCTTTTTTGTCTGTGCAACGGCAAAACTGCACTTGCCTGCAGAGCAGAGCAGTGGAAGGGTCCCCCCAGTGATGGTTGCAAAAGGACAAGAAACATTAAAGTGTTTCTTGATCACCATACAAGTAGACAAGTGAATTCTTCTGATACTTTTCATATTTGGAAAGGTATCATCTTTCGATGATTCTTTAAAAAGCAGTCACCAAATTCAAATGTTTAGCTTTGCTGGGCAGAACTGTTATGATTTATTCCGAAGTATAGGGTTAAAGGCCTCAGTTACAGAGAGAGAGAGACACTGCATAATTGTATTAGCTGGTATTTGTATTAGCCAAAAGACAGGTTCAGATCAGCTTACTCCTTGAGCGTAATGAACCACAAATGACCATAAATATTCACATCCTATCAGCAGCTGTCACATCATCTTAGCAGCTGTCAGGGGGTGCAGCCAGAAACCTGTGACTGTCAAAAGAGCAAAATGGAGTCTGAAGTAATACAAAAAGTTATCACCAAATAATTGAAAGCATAGTTTCATACCAGCCTTAAAAAGTAAACAAACAGCATCACTGTAGTGAGCATATATTTATATCTAGAAGTTTCATTTTCTGTGCGCTCTGCCCTCTCAAACTTTTGAATGGAATCTGATAGCCATGATTTCATTGCTGATGCTTTAAACAAATGTGCTACAAAAATGCCACCTTCTTCTAATTCAGCTCTGCCTAAGCAACACTGACATAACTCCTGACAGCGTTAACTCTCATGATCCATTGATCTGGAAGGTTACGCATTAAGCAAACTTGGAAAGACCTGCCAGAAATGAAAAGCAATTTGAAGTGGAATACGTGTAACGAGTATTGTCATCTACTATCTACGTATCTGGATTTTACCTGAATGCAGTTTTCTTCCACTCCTCGCACACATTCATCCTACTTAGTTCAAAGTGTTAGTTTGTCATCCTCTTCCATCTGGAGTAAAAACACACACAGGACGTAGGCGCACACCATAGTCATCCTGAACTGAGAGACACAGGCTCCTGAGCGATTGTGAATTAGGGCTCCAGTTTGCAGAGCCAGAAGGCTACAGAGAAGGATTTTCAGGACATCATATCTGGCTTAACTCTGGAGGGGTTTCTTTGCCAAAGGCTCAATACCTGTTCCATTAGGTGAAACTCTGAGCCTATCTTTCCATGAGGAAGCAAAAGTAGCATCTGCCAGTAGACAGCTTGGGAGTTCCCATTACACCTTTCACGCGAAGATAGAAATTCCTGCTCCAAATGTCAGAGTTCTGGCACTCCTGCATTTCCAGAAGGTCCACATCTGACCTGGTGGGAGACTGGTGGAAAAAAGGTACATTGAGGCGACTCGGCTTTGGGTAGAGTACACCTTGCACATTCCACTTCTGCAGCTTTGGTGAGGGTAGGCTGATCTGCTGCAGACACAGCCTGGCAGCCCGTGCCGGTCCAACTGCCGGTGGTACGTGTGGCAGACATGGCAGCAAAGTGGCATCAGCTGGCCACAGGCAGGCTTGTAACCTGAAAGGAGGACATCACCCCCGTGCAACGCAGCACATGGTGCTTACAATTACATGAACAGTTATTCTGGCACTTTCACAGCAAACTCAAGAGGGATAGGAAGGCTGGGGCTGCAGAGCAGAAGGAGAGATCCATGCAGTGTGAGGGCTGGGACCTTGGGAGTGCAGGACTTGCTTTGGGCTCTTACCCAACAGCCAGCAGCTGAGATTTAGTAGACCAGTCATGTCTCTCCGAAGTTTCAGGCTACTCTGAAGTTAGCAAGCTGATTTCTGTGGCATTTCTGCGTGACTGAGGATAGCTGCAGCAGCATATCCCAGATGTCCACCTTGTTTTGGTATCAGCAAAGCCTCTTTTAATGCCTGTCCCAGGACACTGTTCTCCCAGACAAACCTGTCAATATAAATACACACACTTTATCAAGGTGAATTTCATCAACATCTGTTTCAGGAAGGAAGGAGATGTTTTAGAGCAACTAGGAACTGCACTGCTGGCCACTTTATTTCTTGAACCATTTTCAAAACAGCTGTTACATACCCCTCTTACATTTCAACTCATCTCAGGACATGTAATAGATATGTTCCTGAGGGGACAAAGATCATTACAAAGAGATTGTTTAAAAAAAAAAAATCATAGAAAGGAAAGAGAAAGAAAAGCAGATGTTTTGCATGCTAGTGAGGCAAATTTGTAGGAAGAGATAATTAATTTTATTAGCCCAACTTGAGTAAGCTGGGAAAAAACAGGAAAGCTTTCAGATGTGAGGAACCATCAGAGACAGCAGAGTGTCAGTGACATTTTAATAGATATATTTGCTTCCCCAAGAAAATTTTTGGCTCAGATACAGAAACCTTAGGCAGCTTTTTAACTGCAACTAGGCTCAAAAGGCAGAAGCAATTTTAACATACTATGAGGTAGCCCCGACAGAGACCTTTTGTGTACATCTTTCTCTTGGTTTGATGAATTCACTAAATATTTTCAGATACTGCTTACATTCCTAATAGCCTCCTTCTCTCTTCCCCTCGTCTTTTTGTTATTTTATTAGAATAGCTTTAGGATAGCAGGATATTATTAGAATAGCAGGATAAATTGTTCATGTTAATGTGTAAGTTGCAGGGTGTGTGGTCTATCTGAGACCCAGGCAAGCTTTCCTGCTCTTGCTTGGCAGTTCCCATGGCAGCATCTGTTAGCTCTCCCTTAGTCTAACATCTTTCTGATTTACCTCCACTTGCCTCTTCTATTATCTCCTCTTGCCACCAATTTCCTCTTTCCTAGCATCTGACAAGTTGACTAGCACCTTCCTATAGCAACTATCACAGCTCCCCCAGCATCTTTCAGCCCTTGCTGACAGCTGAATAACATGGTATCATCTGTCCTGTTTCAGAACTGTCATTCCCACATAATAATTTTCGGAGAATAATTTCTCTGATGCCCTTTGTTTCTTTTTCCTCTGTCCCCCAATTCTACACAGTCAGTTTACAGTTTCCCCAATATTTACTCCCCAGCAATTCATTCTGACTTTGTAAGTGGAAGCAAGAAGCTGAATAAGTTCCACCCGAATGCTGAGCTGTGTATTTTTATTATCTTGTCTGACTGACAGGTAATACTTACGGTCCGATTTCTGCAGTGCAAACATTTGCATGGCCTGAAAGTAATTTATATAAACATTCGATAACAATTGCTTGGAATGTACTACAGCTGAAAACATTCACATCAGTAAAACTAATGCAGTGAAATGCTTGCAGAGAGCCACATTGTTATCTCTCTAGAAAGAACGGAAACTTCATAATACTTGGTATTTTTCTTGAAGTCTCATTTTCTGCAAGAATCTCAGCTTTTGCTCAAAATAAAAGTCCATTTTTTAAAGATACTTTTATCAGAAAAAAATATTGAAAATGCGGTCTGTATCCTAAAGATTAAAAAAACAAAACAAAACAAAACAAAACAAACCCCAACAGAATACAATAAAAGATATATATCTCTTTAAATCTTATCATTCTGTGAACCAGGCTTGTAACAGCTTAGTCAAATAAGCTAGAATACTGAAGAAAATGTATTCAGACCAAAATCATGCTTTTAATGATTCTTGAGCTATTTTTGCAACACTTGATGAACCTGTTCCCTTTTTAAAAGTCAGGTATAATGCCTCTGGTGTTTAAAAATAGATAGACATAAAGCACAGCATTGTTATATACTCAGTATGGTTCCCAAACGCATTCATGTGCTTCTGGTTCTTGCAATTCTGGAAGAAGGGGTGTTTCTTTGCCTTTACTTGCTTTCTGCCTGCAGTTCCCACTGCCTGTAGTAGCCTTTGTGGAAGCTGTTTCTATCCCACTGGAAAGTTACTGACCTGTATAAAACTGTTTGGAGCTGAGAGTCTCCCTGAGAAGCCACGATGCAGCGAAGTCAGTAACCATTTCGGGAGATTAAAGATACGCCCAAGCAACTCACTGCCTTCGTGTGCCAGTGGACAGCGTCTCTCTCAGCTGTGTTCCAGTACCAGTTCTCCATCCAACCCTATCACCCATGTGCAGGACATGCAGGAAACAGCAAGTGATGTTGTCTTAGAGAAACACCATGCTGTCATGCTGGATTACGCAGAATTGCAGACCGGCTGAGGAGGGACAGCACCTCTGGAGATTGTCTATTCTGCCCCCTGCTCAGGGCAGGGTCAGTGAGAGCAGGTTGCTCCAGGCCATGTCCAGCTGGGTTTTTAATATCTCCATGGATGGAGACTCCACAACCTCTCTGGGCAACCTGTGCCAGGGCTCGATCAGCCTCACAGTAAAGAAGTGTCTTGTTACGTTCAGTGGAACCTCCCATGTTTCAGTTTGCACCCGTTGCCTCTCATCCTGTCACTGGGCACCACCAGTCTGGCTCCATAATCTTTACTCCTCTATAAATATCATCAGGTATTTATATATATATATATAAACACCACCACCACCATATATAAATACTATCAGGTATTTTTATACATGGAGAAGATCCCATTGAGTTTTGTCCAGGCTGAACACTTCCCACTGTCTCAGCCTCTCCTTGTACATGTGAAATAATGTATACCCACCAACCATTTTATGTGCTCAGCTGCATCTCTGGAATATTCTGGTTTCTAGATGCTTGTTTATAGAACGTGGGTGCTTCTCTGATTTATGAATGTACCTGTGTATGTTTTGTATGCTCAAATAATTTTAAAATGCCATTATCTTCTTACCTCTGCATCTACAGCAGATACATACTGGTCAACAAGAAGTAAACTACACTAGCAGGGTCTTCCCATATACCTGAAAAAGTCATGAAAAATGACTCACATTATATTTTGTGTATTTGATAAAACCTCAGTGGCAGAGCTCTAAAGCAGAAGTGAACCCCCTCCCCATTCCCTGCAAGGATATCAGAGGGGAAGGGAAGCCTAAAAAAGGAGGGAAACCCTATCGATATCTCATGGGAGAGAGGGGAGATAGGAGGAAAAGAGCAGTGGGCAGGCCTGAGACATGTGAGTGTGGCTGATGCTGCTTCATTAGGTCTGAGAATTAGGTCTGAGAATAATACGATTTAGTTTTAGGTAGTCCTGCAAGGAGCAGGGAGTTGGACTCGATGATCCTTATGGGTCCCTTCCAACTTGAGATATTCTCTGATTCTGTGATTCTATGAGAAGTGTTTCTGTTAAGAGTCATCCGTTAAAGCGAAGCAGAGCTTTTAACAGTGACAGGGCCCGGGAGCCTGGGCCAGCCGGACTGCCAAAATGTCTGGCAATAACTGGACGGCAGGAGAGCCCCAGCACTGGGCAGAGCAGTACAGCCTGCCCCAAGGAAGGAGGAGTTGAGGAAGCCCGGGGTGCCCCTGCCACCCATGGGAAAACGCCTGCTTGAGCTGCTGCTTCTGATCTGAAAGCGAGAGCAGAGACGAGGGCTTTCCTGTCTGTTGGGGCGAGCAGGAGCAAAGTGTGGCTGGTGGCACAAGGGCTGAGAGAATGTCCCTTCGCACAGCTGGGGTGCCAGCCTAAGCCACAACACCTAATGGTCCCAAACACCCAGGCTAGAGTTGCTCTGGAGGGCACGGCGACAGTTGCCCCACCAGAGGACAGAAGAGGGTAAAAAAGCTATAGATAAACTTGGATAACTTATGTTGTTCTTTATGTTGACCTTACAAATGTTTTCTTTTTTATCCTCGGCTAAAGTAATGTTGTGAAGGCAATTGATTTACATCCGCGAATGAATTGGGAAAATGAACTCCCTGAGCACGAGGATGGTTAGGTGTCATTTTCTCATGGAGGACGAGAAGTGGAGGAAGGCAGCCGAATGACCCCATTTAAATACGGCTCTTCATCCTCCCAGCCAAGCCCTGGCAGAAGGGCTAGGCAGGAAAAAGAGGCTCCTTTAGATTGCCTATCTGCAGCTGTTGACTTGGTTTAACTTCGGCAGGTTCCTTGGGTATTACAGGACACAACCACTCCCTGCAGTCAGGGTTGTTCTGACAAAATAGTCGTAAAACCATTAATTGTACAATCCTGTCTAGCTACTTCTTTGGGAGTGTTATTTCACTGCACTAAGAGCCCATGAACAAATATTTCCTATCAGCTGTGTAACCTGGGTCAAGTCCCAAAATGAAAGGTGCTCCGTAAAGGGCAGAGAGGCTCAAAACCAGAGCGAGCTCCTTGCCAGCGACACGTGAACCTCGCCAGTGGGATTAAACCTGGGTGAAGGGGAAGCCCCTCCGGATGAACCCGGCTGAGCTCGGATGGAGCTACGCACACCCTTAAGCCCATGGCCAGGCTGTAGGGCTCTGCCATGACCCCTAAGCCAAGGCAGAGTTTCAGCCCCATGTGGATATTTGCAGAATGAAGCTTGTTTTTTTGCAGATTTCTCTCATTTTCCCTCACCTGCTTTGACTAATATTTGAGCATGTTGGCATTTCACATTCCCATAGCCATGCTGCATATACTACTTGTCCTTGAAGAGTGCTTCTCTCTAATCACATTTCGCAGATCTCTTTCTTTCTAATCCAAAGTTAGACCTGGACAGTAAATGATTTCTTCTGTCTCATAAAAAACTTTTGATATTAAAAAAAATAATAATTTTTTTAAACTTTGGAAAATAGAGGTCTTCGAAAGTAAGGTTGAAGAAAGAAAAACTAGCTAGAAGACGAATGTTGGGGAGAGGCAGTGAGCAGGTTTTGCACAAAGAGAGCTCCACTGAAACTGGAAAACGGGGTTGTTCTCGTGAAAAGTTTTCATTTTAACAAATATGCCACTTTTATGATGACAAAATTATTAAGTAAAAAGTCCTAACCACATGTACCCCCGGTTCCCTTCTTCTGCAACTATGCAGTACCTTTCTTTCATTTCTCCACAGAATACCAGTATATTTTTCTTCTTGTTCTCCCTTTCTTAAAAAGAAATTAAGCAGGATAATATTCATAATTCTGTAAAGAAAATGACTTTTGATCCTATTCCCTTGCGTATTATTTTTGTAAGGGTCAGCCATAAATCAATCTCTCTTGCTGCATTTTTTCTTTGCAGTGAAGTGGTAAAACGTGGAGTGCTCTGTAGCTAGAAATGTAATTGTGTAGACATAAAAATCATATCCATAACCATCCTACGGATACTTATCTCAAGATGCATCTCTGTGTCCTTCAGGGCAAAAACCGTAGCAACTGGGAATGGGACAGGGGGAGCTTAAATGTTATGACTCATTTATTTCCAGCAGATGTAATACACTTCAGAGAAACCATAGTGGGCATAACATAAAGGACACTGTCATGTACTGGAGAAGTTTTAAAGCCATTAAAATAAAAGACAAACCATTAAAGTTGTTCAGGTATTTTTCAACTTCTTATTTAAGGCACAGACACCAAAGATTGCGGTTGTGTTATTCTGTCTGATGTCTAGTAACTCTTTCAAAAAACTAAAAAGGCCGTGCTGCCAGGCTGCCTCTTCTGCAGGAATAAGGGAAATCAACCCAGGTTGAGCAAGCGTATTTTTGCAATGCTGTGATTTATAATATTCATGCTAGGTAGTTCAGTTAGGATGTTAAACATTTTTTACATGTGAAACAGCAGCACATGCTCCTCTTGCAGCAAAAGGATTTTTATTTGATACCAAAAGGTAAACAGCATAACGCGTGGGGTGGAGTTGAAGATCAGGAGCCCAGAGGTGTTTGCTGAAGGAGGACCAGCCTGTGCCCAGCGCAGAAGGAAAGGGCCAGACCTAGAGGGAAGGCGATGTTGAGACGGAGCAGGTGGGGAAGGAGGAGTTGGCTGACCAGCCTGGCGCGGGCACTGCAGCTGCTGCACAGAGCTTGCAAAAAAGTGCTTTTTTTTTTGCAGCCAGTCGAGGAACTGGATGCAATCTTTACAGGTGAGCTGCAACACAGATGGAGTCTCTTTTCCTGCAAAGCAATGTGTAGATAAAAGGAACGTGAGACATGCAAAGTGCAGCATACGTAGCGTGTTTCTGAAAGGTAACCGGTAATGACCAGAGACAGAGAATCAGATGGATGCCCAGTAAAGCCATTTGTTCTTACAAACTGTCTGGAGGAAAGCAAGACTGTAAATCGGAGTCCTTTAGGAACACGATGAATATCTTTTCACGGGTATCTGCTGAGAAATGATGGCTTTTGCTTATGCAGCACTGCCCATGTTTATCATGAAGAGAAGCGGTTTTCAAAGGCTGCTGGACTCCTTTGGCACATCGCTCCTTTAAGTGTCTTACAGTGACAATGGAAACTGTCACACAGCATGGAAAAAATCCCTGCATCAGGTATTATTCTTCACTAGAAAGCTATACTGTAGTTTAAATTAGCAAGGTGCTTCTGAACCCTTATTTAAAACGTGTTTGCGCTGACATCCCGAGAAAAGAGTTTCTGTATTTAATTTCATTGTCAATGCCGATGCTTTCAGCTAAAACCATTTGGAGCTAGACCTTTTAATAGAAAGTGACAATTTAAATTGCCACAATAACAGCATAAATGGTGCTTAAAGTCATCACTAACCTGATGCTGCAGTTGGCTCCAGACCGGTTTATTAAAGCAAAAGAAAGGTGGAGGGAGTAGGGGAAGAGGAAATTAAGTGGTGAATCATTAATTCCTTTGGTACTCGCTGCAGCAGCGTTAGCTGTGATGAAGGAATTTGCCTGAACGACGGAGACAACGTATAATCCCATCCTCGCCTTGCATTGAGCAACATCCCTTGCTAGAGAATCGGCAACACTGGTTTGAGCGTGCTTTCCCACGGGATGGTGTCCCGGTCTCCTCGCTCGCTGCCATGGCCCGTAGGGTGGGCATCTTTGTTTCATAGAATAGAATCATAGAATCATTGAGGTTGGAAAAGACCTCTAAGATCATCGAGTCCATTCGCCCTGCTCTTGGGGGCTCGGCCGGGCACCAGCTGCGCAGAGCCTGAGCAACAGGTTTGGGGTAAGGTCCATCTCCCTTCACTGCTGGTGCGGAGCCACGTGTTTAACTTCTTCCTGGGAATAAGGCAGCTAATGCCCGCAGGGGCCAATACTCCTGTTCCCTGCGGGGTGATACCTCTGCGGGGAGGTCTCGCTCATCCACCGAGATGCCCTCGGGTCTGACGCCCCTGGGAAACAGCTTTGCTGCTAGGGTCCCCCAAGCTGCCGCATGAAAGC
>NW_008795041.1:4518720-4548642 GCF_000699145.1 Aptenodytes forsteri | reverse complement strand
AGCTGCAGTCCTCGGCTGGAGGCGGAGGCCCATGCAGGTGGGCAGGGAGCGTGGCCCTGGGCTGAAAGCCGAGGTGGGAAGGCCTCAGGACCTCAAGAGCCAGCACTGCAGCCACAGGCCATCCCAGCGAGACTGCCCTTGTCCCTGGGGACGCAAGTGGCCACTCATCACGCCCGGGTGCAGCAGTCCCTCTGCAGATCATTTTGGCGTTGGCAAGCTGGCGACTGCGGGGCTTTTGCCATGGAAAGGCTGTCACAGGGGGGGTGCTGCCAGTAAGTCAGTGAGAGGTGCAGAAGTTAGGGCAAGCTTTGCATGCAGGGGACTTTCCAGCTCCACCGGAGCAATTCCCGCTGCTCGCCCTTTCTGTAATGGCTCTCGCCCCGCTCGTAAGGGCTCCAAACAGAAAGGCTCGTTTGGAGACACCCCTCACCTCCTCTCCCCTAAGCTCTCAAAGTGCTGGGGTGGGTTTCAGGGTTGGTTTGGTGTTCAAACCCAGTCTCTGCAGCCGGCAGCATCATGCGCTGATGGAGCCTCCTCTGTGGTGATGGAGGAAAAGCCGTGTACTCCTGAACTGTGCCATCATTTGGTTGGTCGGCAAGGTTTAACTTAATCTTGGCCAGGCCAACTGAAAACCAAAAGAAAACCCTGTCATTTCTGTCCCTTGAACTGGGCAGCCCCAAGAGGGAACAGGACTCTTACAGGTTCGTACCGCTGGTCCCACTAACAGGATCACCAATTTGAGGCTCGCAAGCCTCTTAGTGCTAACGAGCTAAGCACCAGCAGGTCTGATGAGGCTTTGGATACAAGAATTTACTTAATCCTGTGATGGGTAAGAAAAACCCACCTGTGGGGGGGGCAATGTGCTTGGCCGGGGGGTGCTGGCACAGGGCGTACCGTGCAGCTCAGGGGTTGAAAGGGTGTCCCCGGCACCACAGGGGTGATCTTGCAGCCCAGGAGAAGCCCTGGGCATCCAAACCATACAAAACCCACCGAGATGACTAAAGGATGGACGTGGTGCCCTCAGCATTGACTCTCTTCCTCTACAGGTCCTCTTCTAGCGATCCAGCCTGATGGTTCATGTAGGCAGAGCCTTCGGGACTAGTTGTATGTTACCTGCCATTTGCATTACAGCTCGTTGTATGTTCTGCCAAAAAATATAAATAAATAAACAAACAAATAAATAAAATATTATAAATAAATAGAAAGGGGACAAAATGCTATTTTTGGGCACTTGAAGCTCAACTCTAAGAGGCTCCTCTGTGATCTGGAATTGCTTTCAAGTTTCGGAGTCAAGATCAAGTTAGTTTAGTTTTCTTTTAAATAAGACCTGTGACACACTGAACAGACATCACTTGCCAACTATTTTTACCTCTCAAGCACTGATGTATTTCACGGGTGGTGTATGTTCTGGGGGACATGTCTTACCTTCTCCCACTTGTATTTATTTGAACAGAGATGGTAAATCAAGTCCTTCCCCTCCTTGAGAAGCCAGGGATGGTCCTTCAAGTACAGGGGGGTTTCTCTTTGCTGGGAACGGGTCTTCTGCACCGGAAAATGCGACGCAGCCGGTGCCTAACTGCTGGTGCTCCCTTCCCAGCCTCCTTGTCTCCCTGCAGCAGGAAGGAAATCTCTTTCCAGGAAGCCAGGTCTTTCTGTAACTGACCCCCCGTAAGTGGCCAAGCGGGTACTTGGGTTGCATTTGGTTGTCTGCAGCTCATTTCAAAAGCTCTCAGCTATGAAAAGGGACATCTAGTAAGAAAAGGAGTCGCTGCTCAGCCACTCTTACCCACCCAGCGGCCGTCCCTCCCTTCAGCCGGAGCCAGAGGAGGAGCGGGGGTTAGCTCCTTCCCCGTGCGCAGCCATCAGGAGGCCCCACGACCCAGCACAAGCGATTTGGACTCCCGGGAAGGCGGCCAAACAGGGATCCTGCTTGCCAGCCGTGCTGGAGGGGCGCTTCATACCCATGTTACGGGGCAGGTTTTGGTCCGCGTTTGCAGGTAAGAGCTACCTGGCCTCAGCGGTACGGCTCCATCGTCCCTCCTGCTGCTGGCAGGGGCCAATCCTGCCCTCCTTCAGTGGTTCTCTTTAGGCTTGCATGGAAATCCCAGCACGGGGCACCTGGAGCGCAGGCTGTTTGCCTTTCTGCAGCGGCCAGCTTCTCCTGATGCTTCCCAGGCTCTGTGCCTGCACGTGTGAAGCATCTGAATTTGTGGTGACAGCCCCAAGCCCCAGAACTGCTCTAAAAAGAGGAGGTTTTGCTCCTTGCTCCCCTTGCTCTGCAGCTGCCATGAGGCGGTATCGCCACCCCGGCTTGCCAGTGTCTTTTTGCAAGGTGTATGTTGTACTATAGGAAGGTCTGTTGTATGGCAATATAGGGTTGTGGGGGTTTTTTTCCTGCATCCATGTTAGGTTTATTGTGACACTGGTCAACTGTCCAGTGAGGTGACAGCTTTGGATACTGCTGCAAAGGAGCTCATGGGGTCTGGTCAAGTGTCAGCATTGCCCACAGAGAATTCACACTGCTCCTTGGCAGAGGCTTCCTAGCAAAACCGCTGCATCGAAAGCCTAACAAGTAAGGAAACTAAAGTACTCTCTTAGTAGGTCCATGATAGGCAAAATGGTATTAATGATACCATAATTACTTTAAAAAAATGTAGTAAGTATATAAAGTGTGTATTGATTTTCTCAGTTTCAAGTGCTTTTTTATTCTTAGTGCTCTCTGCTTCTGCCAGTCATTTGACCTGCTGTAACATCCCAGCTCCCGTACCTGTGAGCACTTGTTAGTTATGATTCATCCTTCCAAATGGATATGATCCTGGCATTCCTTGTTTTCCTGGGCTGTGTCAGACAAAACATGTCCCAGTCTTCTTAAAGCTAACTCTACCATATCAGCCTTAACAAAACTCTTGATTCATGCCAGTGAAATATCAGGTCCGTGTTATCTCCTTTTTTGCATGTCACTGAAGTGTCTTTTCATCTGTATTTGTTTCAAAGGACTCATCTTGTCCATTGGATGCAAGTAGAAAACATCCCTGGAGGATGTCGCTACCCCTCCATGGGTTCCAAGCGCCGTGGGAGGTGCTCTGGGCACCACACCGCCGGGTGCGGGTCCCCCCTGGGGCCTGCGTAGCACCTGGCAATCCCAAGACAATCACAGGTGGCTTTTGGTGCCTAGATGTGAGCAACTGAACCGAGACCAAGCAGTCTAAATAGGACGAGGCAGGACTTTCGGTCCCGTGCCACTGTACTCGTAGGTTGTCCTCCGAGCTTCTAGCCAACCTGCTAGGCTTTGTTTTAAAAATCTCAAAGTGAGCACTTTCTGTGGCTTTCTGTTTCCTAAGGCATGAACATCTCTGTGGTCCCTGTTGGAAACGCCCTCGTCAGGGCCGGTGCTCTCTAGTGACCTGTTTTGGGCTTTCATTATGGAGTGTAAGTTTTTCAATCAAAAACCTGATTTCAAGCACTTGGCTCCTCAAAATAGACTCCAGGATGCTCAGTCAGGCACCTCAGCCCCTGGCCAGCACGGGGGCATCGGCGTCTCAGGGCGGCGGGATGGACAGGCATCCTTCAGCCAGGAGGCAAGCAGGGACAGGCACCACAATGGGAGTCACCTGTCCTGAAGCTCATGACACCCCACCCTTGGCTCCACGGTGAAGCTGGTTGAAGCCAGCCTCAATCAACGGTTAAACCGCAGCAGAAAATAAGGCGAGAGACAGAGCAGGGGCGAGCAGGCATGGCGGTACGCGGGGCTCGGGTGCGGGGGGCTTGCGCTTTCACACCAGGGACAGCTCAGCATAGGGGCTCTGCGCTACCAAGGTGTTGAATGAGCTTGTTCAAAGCTAGGGCATATATGTATGCCCTGTAACTATAACGTAGGGTGCGTTCCTTGTGTTTACCTCTTTTTCTGTTCCCTTCAGGTTCTTTACTTGGTCCTAACGGCAGCAATTCTTTATCCCGATATTTTGCCTGGGCTCGTGCCAAAATGACCCACTACGTTTTGTCTTCAGTAGAACAGTAACATTTTTCCAGACTTGTGGAGTTTCTGTGGGATTCCGGTAAACATTACAAAAGTCTGTGTGCTGCGTGCACGGCCTCTGAACCACCTGTGCTTGCAGTTTTTAAAATGCTCATCGCCTATAGAAATTAATAGCATTCTTGATTGCCACAGGTCCGGAAAAACCCATCCCCAGCCTCATTTCATACTTCTGCTACTTGTAGAAAAGTACTTTTCTGCATCAGCATTTCAAGGAAACCAAAACCACCAATCCTCCCTTCAAACTTCTCCACCTAGTGAAAGGTTTTTGGCGTGCCTGCCTTTTATGTGTATCGACAAGTACTCCTTTGCTCCTGACCGCTCTGCTGACCTGCTTATCGGTTCCAGTCAGCCACTCCTTGGTCAGTTTTCTACCTGTCATAATTGTTAACGTATTAATTGTGTTTCCTATTAATATTATTTAATTTTAATTACTACCTTTAATAAGCCAGAGAACCACAGCTGTTAGCCAGCTGCTTCTTTTCCTAATTAGTGACGCAGCCTTTTGGCTCGCAAATAAGGCTGTCAAAGAACAGCCTTAGGTTGGCATCCAGGCTCTGGGTGCCTCTGCTGCTGTGTCCCAGCGAGGGGGACGTCACCCGCGCAGGCTGCAGGCACCTGGGCAAGCTGGGGAGCCTTCAGCAGAGCCTGGCAGCGAAGCAGTGAGGCTTTCACAGCTAAGGAAATCCAGGAGGCAGGGGGGGTACATCCAAGGGGAGGGGGGGATTTGCTAGTCTGCATGAGCTAGAACTGGTGACAGCTCCTGGCTCTTCCTCACAGCAGCCAGAAACGGCCGTATGGATTCTCCAGGGCCCTGAATGCCTCTGGTACCCAACGTACAGTGCCATGATGAGAGGTTGAGGAACAGCAGGTAGATGGAGAAAACAAGAAAACAAATCACATCAAAAGCAGGTTGCTGGCAACTCGGCGTGACAGCTTCTTACTATGAAGAGTTGCCCAATGCCAGTCTGGCTGCACGATGAACCGAGACGAGGAGTGAATGAGTCAGCATTTCCTAAAGGTATCCAGTGAGAGTAAACTAGTTGGACTAAATATCCTGGCAGTATCTGGGCCAGCAGACACGCCACCTCCACGTTCCACCTCCTCCCTTCTCAGGCAGGTACAGAGGGCAGCGACACCCAACAGCACTTCTGTCAGTAGGTTAGTGGGGGCAATCGGTTGCCATTAGGTCACAGGCACCATTGAAGCGGGATGGCCTGTGCCGGAGGAGCTATTACCAAAGCAGTTCCCGCATGCACGGTTTAATTTAACCGGGCTGAAGCATTCATAGAGCAGTGGCAAAACCAGCCATAAGCCCCCTTCATCCCCACCGCCGGCCAGTGCCAGCCCCGCCAGGGCGCAGCGGGTGGAGGAGCTGGGGCAGGGCGGCGAGGACGGCCAGAGACCCAGCCTGTCCGTTTCCCTGCCTGGGCTACGCCGCGCTCACCGGTCCCGGCGGGAGGGGAAGGGAGCCGGGCTCCAGCCGGCCCCGAGGGCAACAGCGGCACCCGCGGGGGCTCACATGCCACCGGGAGACACATTTTATTAATTTAGCTTCAACAACAGCGGTACACCTCATTCGACTCAAGGGAGTCTTTTTGGGACAGCGAGTAGCACCTAGTAGGTAACCACCTTGCGGAAAAACGTTAAGGCTTTGTAAGAAGTTTAACAGACATGAATCCTTTCATATAAAAACGGGCATTAAAATGGATTTCCAAGACCTGCCATCCCTGCCTTTCACTTTTGCAGACTTTCTCGTAAAGGTACGTTTCAACCACCTGAGGGATTGAATCGCCCGCACCCCAGTGAGCTGAAAAACGGGGAGTAGAAAAATAAGCTAAAGTGCACTAGAGTTGCAGATGACCGTGTCCCTCAGAACAACGCTTGATCTCAGTACTGGCATCAAATAGACTAAACATTCATTAACAGGAAAATATTTTGAATTTTATTTTTTCACGTTATTATCAAGTACACAATTACAATAATGTCACACATCCCTATATGATTCTATGTATTTTGTTTTTTTCTTTTGTCTTTTTTACAAAGTGTACAGAGGGAAGGACGTATACAATATTTAACAGGGTATTTTCTACAGAACAATAATTTATATTATGTCCTTGTAAAAATCTGTACCTTTTTTAAACATTAAACTGAAACATCCATTTTATAGCATTTGCTAAGCAAATTATTTAAGAATTAAAACTAACCTGTAACTAATGTCAGTACATTAACAATAACTATAATTTCATTTTCTCTTTATACAGACAAATACATTTTACAAAATCCACTTGACCAAACCCTTAATTATTAAAAAAAAAAAAAGTGTGTATGATTCCAGGCTACGTAAGAGAAGGAAAAATGTGTAAAATTGTGTTCTTTGTCTTTCAGCTTATTTAAAAAAATAAAGTTCAAAATGGCTAAAATCCTCGGCAATGCTATGGGAATTTATGCAGATTCTGTACACTTTTCAGGTTTCCAGTTAGAAAACGCTTGAACGTTAAGGGGGGGGGGGAAGTCGCAGGAGGGTACTCTGCAAGACGCGAATGGAAAAATCTCTACCGGGTTTTACTGCATCTGATTTGGCAATCAGTAGGCGACAGACAGACAGCTACGGCCATGTAGGAAATCCACTGACTTCACCGGGGATTTCAACGAAGGCACAGTGCAGCACATCTAGGTATTACACACTAAAGGTTCACGGCCCGTTAGTAGCAATACTATACAAGAGCACGTCAGAGAAGTCTGGGGGCACTGTCAAGCAGGCATCAAAAGAAAAAAAACATTATACAATAAAGGTAGCGACATGGCATTCGACTCTCCTGACCTGGAAATTGAACACAAGTATTTCGGCTTACAGTGAAACAGAGGGGCTGAGCAGCAGGAGCAGGGCTCGCTAACAAAACAAAATACGAAAGGCCTAGAAGATGCACGTCTGAAAGGAAACCTTTGTCCCTTTATCACCCCGAACCTGAAATCATCGCTGAAGTTCCTGTCCGATTTCAACAGGAAGTTTGCCTGCCTGGAAACGAGAGTCAACACCGGGCCAGGCTCTGAACCTTCTCCATTAGTGAATTGCTGGTTACAGACCTATCCTAAGCTGGCAGGCAGCCGGGTCCCAATTCTGCAATCCATCCTCAACCAGCGCTTCGGCGGGAATTTCAGCAAGGGGGGCGGGGCCGGGGCCTAAAATCTGGCACGTAATTGAACGGTTTGGGTTTTTTTGCTCCACGGTCATTGTTAAGGTACGTGACTTCGTGCTTGGTATATTTATGCTGCAATTAGCAAATGATATGGCGCTATGTTATAATAGTCTTCAGGTGGCAAAACTGCATATAATAATTGTCATGTTCTCCCAGCTGTTTATGAACAGATTAAAAGAACTGGGTTAATTCTGGATGCTGTACAATTAATAAACAGCAGCTTAACACAGCCGCTAATGGCTCAGGAAAAACGTTCGATTTAGAAACAGTCCTGTTACGATCGTAAGTTACTTTTCTTCTTAAGGATATCTACATTAAAACACCTCTACTCCTTATGAACGCATCTGCTCCGCTCCGTCCCCCTCTGAAGCTCTCACTGTATCTCGTTTGCAAAATCGAGGCACCTCTTGGTCTTAAATTTTATTCTAAAACAACTCACAATAAAAATGTGACTTGAACCACAAACCGTTCTTTCAAAGAAATACTAATACACACAAAAGCATTAAGTTTGAGGTACGTTTACCGGCACGTACAGACACTTGTGATCTATTAACTCTGCAAATGGAACAACAGTATTTTATGTTTCCAACATCAAGACAGCAGTAAATTGAAAAGCGCCCAACTCATTTTGTAACAGGCAAACCCTTTCAAAGACAAAGCAGCACAGAACAATAAACATACTATTTGAGCATACTTTTAAATTCGCCGAAGAAAGGTAACAAATGCCCCAAACCACTTTTTAAAAAATGTTTCTCTCCGAAACCTGAATTAAAACGCAGAATAGTTTTCCGCAATAAAGTTAGATGTGTAACTCCTCAAATGGAAAATAGTTGACCTGCCACAAAGTCTGTATAGTCAAAACAAGACAGTCAGGTGGGCCCTAGTGACTTTATCTTCAGCATCACAATTCCCCATTTTATACACACCTCTGACAATTTTAGCAAGAGAAATGTCATATTTTTAAAACTCACGACAAAACTGCATTAACATGGACACTGTGAGTATCAACGAGGTCAGTAAGATAAATATACTTAAATAAACTATTACGGTTGAAAAATTCAGTAAGAGACAGGGTTTACTTTATTAAATGCAACTTTATTGTTGCCATCTTTTCTTCATTTATTAAACAAACTGAACAGAATTCAGAACACGCTATTGAACAAAAGGTATAAAAGTCAACTAGAAGCAATAATCCTATTTTTATACAGCAACAAATCAAATGCACAGTATGTTTTTTTTGTTGTTTTTTTTGTGTGTGATCGCAGGTGATTGGCTTTAAAATAAGCTAACTGCCTGAAAGGCAAAATTCCTTTATAATTCCAGCCGTAAGTCTGTGACAGAGACTTTAAGGCAGCCCAACATCTTTATGATGCCGCATAATGTGCTGGTTCTTCTCTGAAGGCCTTCGGAAACCTTTCTTGCAATACTCACAACGGTGAGGGTAGTCTTTTGTATGAATGGAAATAACATGCCGTTTGAAGCCTGAGGCGTCTGTAGTGCTATACTCACAGTACTCACATTGATAAACTTTCCTGCCACTGTGTGTTTTCATGTGTTTTTTCAGCTCGTTTTGTTGCCTAAAGCCCTTTCTACATCTCTTGCACCTGAACGGAAGATCCTTTGTGTGAACTGAGAGTATGTGGCGACTCAGAATGAACGGATCTGCAATCTTAAAGTCACAATGTCTGCATTGGTGCAACTTTTTACCCTTGTGAGCCGCCACGTGTTTTTTCAGTTCCGAAGGCCTATGAAAGCCTTTATCACACATATCACACTTATGAGGATAGTCTTTTGTGTGGACTGAAATTATGTGTCGTTTCAGATCACTCGAGTTTGAGCTCTTATGGTCACAATGCAAACACTGATGTGTTTTACTTTCTTGATGCATAAGCGTATGCTGCTGTAGCTCTTTGGTATCTGAAAAAGTCTGGAAACAAATATCGCACTTGAATGGCGTTTCCTTACTGTGTTTAGTCTTTACGTGAGTTTTCAAGTTAGAAGAGTCGGCAGATCGGTATTCACAATATTGGCACTGGTACGGTTTCTCACCAGTGTGGATTCGCATGTGCTTCTTGAGCTCTGACGGATGGCGAAATCCTTTGCCACACTCCACGCAAATGTGAGGAAAGTTCTTGCTGTGGACAGCTAAAAGGTGATGACTCAGTAATCCTTGTTCTGCTGTCTCATAATCGCAGAATTTGCACTTGTGCGTTTTATTAACTCCTTTGTCCCTGTGCACCATCTTGTGAGTAAATAAAGTTCCTGCGTGAGAGAAGCTTTTCCCACACTCATCGCACTCAATAAGCTTTTCTGTTTTGTTGGTCAGCTTATGACTCTCCAAGTGGTTATGTAAACTTATTTTTTTATTCGTAGTGTAATCACAGTCTGTGCATCTGTATTTTTTCTTAGTAAGAAGGTGCTCCGGGTGGTTTTTCATGTGCCTTTTCAAGAAACCTCTAGATTTAAATTTCTTTCCACAAATCATGCAGGGGTAGACTGTCAACGGATGACCATCGGGGCCAATGATTATTGCTGAAAAACAACAAAAAACTCTTCCTCAATATTATACAGCAATATTACCCTTCGATACATGTCGTATTTCGACCTTAACAATAAGCTGAATTGTTAAGTCAGATCAGTCAGACACATATACTATACTACATAATAAACAAGCTTGTACTGGGTTTGTAGAAGAAATTGAGGGAGTTACTACTTTCATTCATTATTATTATCAGGGGAAAGGAAATACTGTTTTTCGATGCAGACAACCAAAGCATCACCTAGCTGTTCTTCACCCCAAGTAATTCTACTTTGAAGAATTCTGACCGAGTTCACGCATTAAATACAGGCAGAAACCGACGCTGGTGCAAAGAACAGCAGCCAACTTGTTAAACTGAGTATTACATAGTAAGCATAATAGCACATGATTTTCTTTGACTTTCCATGAATCTGTAGATGAAGTTTAATCTGGCAGCGTAATCACCTACCGCTGACTACAATTCTCACGTCCCCAGACTAACACCTCCTTCTTGTGCCATCTGTCACAGTTACAATCTGAAGAGGTATCAAGCCGGAATCAATGAGAACACATTTCACATACGGACACCTCAAAGCTTTGGAACTTATTTGCACTCATCCGTCAGCCTGATTTGTTTACCCTGAATTTGTCTGGGCATGCTAAAAAGCTCTCTTTTCCAAAAATGTTTTGGAAGGAGGACTGACTAGGTAGCTGGAAACAGAAAAAGCAAACCTTAAGATTAAAATTTGCCTGGTTTACTAATTCAGTGCTAGACCAAACAGAAGTCCTACAGTTAAGTCACAATTTGGAAAGAAACTTTTAGTATCATTTAAGGTAAGACTACTAAAGAAAACAGTCATGTGCTTTTTCAACTTCATCAGACCAAATAAATCATCAGACCATAACACAGTAACAGCAGAAACCAAATAATGCCAAAACAGTGCATCTGTTCTTACAGATGCAAGTAAGAACATCGGCGTGAACATCAAGGCAATTGATTTCACATTAGAACAAAAAAGGGTATAGAAGTTACACTACCTACTGTAACATATAAAGTTCAGATTTTCCAGTTACTTATTGAGCTGATAAAATGAAATGTATTGTTCTGTGTATTTTCAATAAAAACAAAAAGGGGTTTTAAAAAGTACTATTACAGAACACTGTTTACCTAACATCATCTTTAAAAAAGTTACATTAAACATTAAAATTGGTGTGGCAAGTTAAGTATATAGGTTTTTAACCTTTTGCTACGATACTGATTTTTTCTACGTCAGAGGTGGTTTCCTTTAAAACACCCCCACAATCCAAACCAGCTATGTATTTAGAAACTTTAAAATAAAATATGCACTCATTTATGATGTAGAAGTGTTGTCAACAAAATAATTCCCAAAATAATCACTGTTTTTTACAAGACATTGCACACCCTACCAGCACAGTACATCTGTTTATGGGTAAGTGCCTAGAGGAATGAGAGTACCGCCAGCCACCAGATACTCACCCGTTTGATACTGCCTGGACTCAGGTCTCCTTTTTTTCTTTGGTTTTTGCTTAGCCAGTCTCCCAAGTCCAGCTGACTCATCTATGTGCAAAAGAGCACTTGCAGTGCCGTTCCGACTTTCAATGCCATCATTATTATTACCTAACAAGATAAGTTAAAAAGTTACCTACCGTCATCACTCTACAGATTATTCGAGCAACAAACTCTACAATAAAAGAAATTATAAACTATTATCTGGACATTTAATCAAACCATAATAATGTACAGGATGAGCTTCAAAACTTCTCTGTATGTAACTTACGAATTATGTTTGGTATTATGAACCTGGAAGCATTGGCTTTGTTAAACTCCTTTTATAGGAGTACACAATTTACAGGAATTAATTGTTTCCCATTTCACAAAGAGTTCTCCTTTAAATGCAGTATTTTTTGCATTTCTTTCGTTGCTAATTATGCCCAAAATATTTAACATCAGTAAACAATAGCATGTCACAATATTTACTGTGCCCCATTTTCTTCTCAGTCCTGAAATACATTCATGTGTGAGCTCCCATTCACTTCTGGACATCTGAGTTCACCTGACTCAAGTTTCTCACACACCAAGTTTCAGAACTGGAACGATCAAAGAATCCTTCTGAACAGCCCATAAACTTGCACACAAAGTACACTACTTACTATTTGCACACCTGATGCTTTAACACTTACAAATTCTTTCTACTGGGAACAAAGAGCGTGCTCAGTATTGTATAATAGAAAGAAGGAAACAATCTTTGCCTCCTAGAGCTTCGTGTTTAATACACAAATGGTATCACTGGATGTAAAACAAACATGAAATTTACAAGTAAATATATCTATATATTTGGGAAGGTATTTATTGGCAATCAGTTTAACACTGGCGATTCAAGAGCATAAGTAAATTTTAATAATAAATTTTGTGGTTAAGTATTTACTTGAATCAATAGAAGGCAACAGTTCCTAGTGAAAGCAAAGCACACAAATAAGACAGGAAGACTGAAGTGGAAGAAAGCGCAAGATGCTCAATAGCTGTTCCCTTTGTAGAGTGCCGAGAACGAATATTCATGATTAATATAAGAAGACTCAGAGCCAGGAACAGGCATGTGCGGAGCCTGAAGATTCTGATCTATATGCTAGCTCAAGTGTTGAACAACAAATGTGACAAGCGACAAACATTGAAAACAAAAACCCATTTCACATCTTACACGTAAAAAGTTTGCAACAGGTGCATGAAGAGTCCTTCTAGAGTACAACACAAAACAGGCCCCAAACATTTTCTAATACTAGAATAAAATTGCAAAAACTTTCTGGAATGTAAAGCACAGCGGGACTGGGCTTTGCTACAATACAGCAACAAAACAAATTTAACATTTTAAGATGTCATTGTTATCAGCTCTTAAACCCTCTTTAAGTGGAGAAGAGTTCTGAGAAGTGCAGGTGACAAACCTCTGCCGTTTATCATGCCTTCATACGTCATTATTTCTTCCCTTCCCCGCCACCTCTCACCTTGCATGTTAGGTTGCTTACTGCTGACAATGCAATGACTCCACTGTTTCCCACATTCTTAAATTCTCCTTTCAATTCCATCTCTCTGTTCTTAATACACTGCTCAATTTTCTCCTCCTCCAAAATCACTGAATCTTCAGTCTACAACTGTTGTTTCAAGTTCACTTAATTTCATTTTTAATTCCCACTCAACCTGCCTTCTGTCTTTTCCTCTTCACTGAAACTGTGGTCACCAGCATATGGCTAAAGATGAGGCCCTGGGTGCACTACCATCCATCTCCTAAGCAACTTTTAACACACGCTGCTCCCTGAAATCTTGCCCTTCCTTGACTTAGGTTCGTGATTCCAGCCCCCATCACATTCTCAGCACTGCCCTGCCATTTGTCTGCTGGCACCATCACCGCAATCCACATTAGGCAGACATATAACCTAAGTTTTCTCCTCTACTCCGCTAATCTTCTGTGTCGTTTACTCAAAGTACATTTAGAAGGAGAACAGGGCAATACATAAACATTTCTAAGATGAGATTTTGGTCTACCAGCTTCCGTAAGTTTTGGAAATCAGTTTGAGCACCAGTTGGTGCTCAGATACCAACGTTCAAGAAACATGGTTCTGCATGTTGGAAATATTCTCAAGGTTCTGCTACAATTTTAAGATGTCTCCTTCCAGCTTCTTTTTTGTTAATCGATTAGTTATTTCCATTAGTGAAATCACATATTTATATGTTCCTTCTAGAAAGCATTTAAATCAAGCTAGAGGTCAGTGTTGCTTGTCACTGTTAAACTGAATCTTACATATTCCCATCTGCTTTTTTTTTCCCCCCAAATAAAAATATTCAGTTCTATTCCCAAGCCAGCTCTTACTGTGTCCTAAAACTGTGAAGGACAGATGTACTTCAGATGCAATTTTTCAGTTGAAAGCTCGTGTACCTCCCCTCCTACATCATGAAAATATGAAGGAAAATGCCTGTTAAAATAGGAATAAGAAGCCTGCCTTACAGTTTCTTTCTTCTTCTCTTTTTAAATTTAAGGTTCATTATGCCAAGAAACCATTCTTAAACTAAAACTTTAAAAACAAACACAAAAGCACAACTACTCCACTACCCTCCAAAAAACAATCCTCAGCAATTTGCTATACATGGTATCACCAGGAAGAATTCTTTGAGTATTACCTACCATAAGCTGCTGCCCAAGCTATAGGCATGAAAGTTTTAATTTCAGTGTCATCAATTTGCTGTTCGTGGGCCACTGCTGCATCCTCCTCTCCTACAATCACTTCCATATAAACCTCATCAGCTATTTCTGCAACATCTAAGAGAAAAAGAAGTCAAGAAAAAATTAATAGGAACACTGCACTGTTGAAAGTGAAAATCCCTGTTCCCAAATGAAAGCCACCTACTTACTTAAGTCTTCATCTTCGTGCTGAGAATCATTTACAGTCATGTAAACCATTTTCTCCCTTGGAATACGAATACTGCTATTTTGATCAAGTAATCCAACTGCGTGGTCATTCTCTGGCTCGCTCTCCACAATGTCTACTGTGCCCCCTAATTAGGAACACCAGAGCAAAATATTTTAAATACACTTTGTTCAAATTCTATGCTAAACCGCAGAAAACTGAAAGTTTGTCACTCTTTAACATTAGACCCACAGCTCTTCACAGATGACTTGAGAGAAACCACAGTCTCTAATTATGCAAAATTTCAAATGTCAGACTGGAGTATTCTAAAATGAGCGTATTTTACCTAAATCATCTTCTCCAGGATCTGCTTTGAATATATAGACCTTGATGACTTCCGGACAAATGCCATCCACTTTACAAGAGCCACTTTCTGACTCTGCTTCCATGGTAATTTCAGCAGAACCTTCGTGTTCTATCTTACCAGCATCATCCACTACAAAAACAAGTTATTACAATTATCCAGTCATATACAGACAGACATATATGAAAGACTTTATTACTTTATTCCTCAAATTTGGAAGCAGTTTAAAATTACGTTGTGATAAAGAACCTACCCATACATATTTTTTTCATATCCTTGAAAACAATGACAACAAACACAGAAATACATTCAAGCCACGTCTTCTAGTTAAGGGGGAAGTGTAAGAGTGTTGCAGTAGTATGTCTAGATGCATGAGCACTACACCAGGCAATGCTAATAGGGAAACAGTGATCTGCAGCAAGATGATGGTAGGAAGAAACTGCACGTTAGTACTTACTCTGTGGCATAATTTCACTTATTCTCAGTTTTAATTGCTTTCTCCTTCACAACTAATAAGCTATCAACCGTTTTTTCAAAAGCATTATCTGTTGCTCAACCCTGTCCCTAATGCAAGCCAGTCAGACCTGGTTCCTTACAAAGCGGTGTTATTGATGCTTCTTCAGCTGACTAGAGAGGAAACCTAAATAAAAACTACAGGAAGAAACCCCTCCACTTTTCTCATCCACGCAACAGCTGAGGGATTGAGCACAGTGTCAAAGTGCTGCCCTGACGCTACAGCACTGGTGAACCTATTAAACTGACTGTTCATGATGCCCTTACTGAAAGGGACTTGCACTGGATTTTATGCTGTAGCCCTATATACTCTCCTTACTATCGCCTCAAATTTTGCTCTCTTCCTTTCAGAAGTGCACCGACACCACGCTTCAGTTTGAATTGCTGTAACTTGCCTAAGCCTCCCACATAAACGTGGCTAACAGCCAGCTTTATGAGGAACACATTTCTGATTTTTAAGACATACTCTACGTAGGCACACACACACTCACACCATCTTACTTTACCAAGTGTGGGTTTTCAAGGAATAAATACTAAATATGCATTCACAAAAATCAAACCCAGCATCTCAAGACCTTCAGAGAATCTCCTGATTTCAGAAGCCTCAGAAGTTTCTCGAGTGTTGAGATTATTTAAGAATTCTTAACATGATGGCATGCTTTTGTAATTTGTGACTGTATTGTCGATAAAGTCACTTCTGGAGGCTGACATAGCTCCCTCAGAGCCATGCGTAACTTCAATTCATGACAACAAGACATGAAATTTATACTAAAGGAAGTGTAAGAACCATCCCATAAATGTTGTACAATTTTTAACTACCATGCCTAGCACATACAAAATACTTAATAAAGTATGCTGATTTCACTGGCACTCTTTAAACTACCCTCATAACTAAATCATAGCTTTAGTACTCAGTAACTGCAACTCTTCAATTTACTTTAAGATCTACTTACAAAAAAAAAAAAAAGCTCAAAACATTATTACTATTATTTTCCTGCCAAAAAGTCAATAAATTAGCCTTTAAATTAGATAAACTAGCACGTGTTCTGTCTCATATATAACTTTAAATTATGAAGCACTAAAATAAATTAGTCTATCTCTCTCCTCACCAAAAGAGCAGCAGAAAAAACATTACATACTCTTATGGCAAGTTCATGATCAATGGCCACCATACAGAATGTTTCAAGCAGCATGATGTTTAAAAAATGATTTTGTGCCACGGGACAACATAACATCTTGTAACTGAAACCCCAAAGCATTTTAAAAGTAAAAACAGTAAGATGTTCTTTTGAATCATGTTAACAACGTAGCTCCACAGTACGCATACTGTTATTGAGCAGACTTTCATAAATTCTTTGGCATATGCATGAAACACCAAACGTCACTGGAACTCTGACAAAAAGAAAACTCGCTTTCGTTCCTACGCTAGATTTATGTAGTTGTTCTCCTTTAACTTGGCTGTTTCCAGTGTCACGCACATGTACTTGGAAGGCTTTCAAATCAGCGTAGACTGATTTTACACTGCTGAAGCCAAAGGGGAAGTCTGCCACCAAGCTCAACTGATGCTGGAACATACTCAAGGAAGGAAAATTATGGCTGAAGCAATCAAAGATAAAACAAACCTACGTGCGCCATGTGAAACAGGCTGGTTTCTTTTAACCAAAACAGAGTTTTTTTACTTCCATACATATATGGAAGTATCCACTGATAACATTCACACAACAGAAGAATTCTAGATCTTAAAAATATGCTCCATTTACTCTTTGAAATAAGTTCTTCAAGGTTCAAAGTCATCTTTTAAACAACATGATTTTAAAAAATCATTGTATAATTTAGAGTTTGTTTATCCACGATTTCCCTCTATATTCAACAGGGTTTTCAAAATGTAACAACTGGTTTAAATATTTTTTTAACAGCACCATTAAACTGTAAGGAAATTGTTGTGTAGGAGTATTAGGCCAACTTTTCTCATCCAAAAGGAAAAAATTTCACTCGACAGGTGGTAATACTTGAAAAAGTGAAGTCCCTGAAGGGCTTGAGAAGTAATAGCAGTTGCAGTATAGTAGCAAACAGGTAACAGGAAGAAAAGTAGGATGGAAAGAAAAAGGTAGGAAAAAAGATAAAAATCAGAAGAAGAGACAAACAAGGCAAAAGAGAATGGGTATCTATCACACAAAGCACCATTTCCATGTTATTTTGTCCTATGGCTACACAAGCATTTATCTATACCGATTCATTGATGCTCCGGCAGCATTTATGAAATTTGATTTCTGTTTAACACTTTCCCTATGTTTCTGCATTCTCCATGTATCTCAGTCTCACAATCAAGAAAAAATGATATTCGTAACTACTTGACCGATCAATGTCTGAAGTTGGAACTCTGATGATGTTTGAATTTTTCATTCAAATTCACAGCCCATCAAGCGATCCCACAAATACCGTGCATGACTGATCTTCTCTCACATTGTTCCTCTTTGAAATTACAGAAAAAACCCACCCCAAAAGTACTTAAAAGTATTAGTTAAGCTTTTAAGAGGCCACTTCCTTTCAAGTAGAGATGCTGGGCAGTTACTAAACTAATCACAAGTCACATGCTAGAAGAAAAATCAGACTAGCATATTCCAGTGCTGTCATACCTTGTGCCTCCATTTAATTAGATATTAACTGAACACTAAAAACTTTAAATGTATGATTTTTTTTTTCCTCTACTAGCAGTTACTAAACTAATCACAAGTCACATGCTAGAAGAAAAATCAGACTAGCATATTCCAGTGCTGTCATACCTTGTGCCTCCATTTAATTAGATATTAACTGAACACTAAAAACTTTAAATGTATGATTTTTTTTTTCCCCCCCTCTACTAGCTGGTAGCTTTACTTCAGTAAACAAGTGGATTCACACTAATTCTCCAAGTTAAAAAAAAAGAGAGAAGAAGTATTAGACACAACATTATTTTACGGAAAGTAAATTGCAAGAATGCATTCTATGGTTAGTTTGCTGACGTTCTTCAGACCTCACTGATTAGAGGAGCCTGCTCATACCATGAGCTGCAAGAAACAACTAAAAAAATGTATGCACTTCTCCAATGTTGCAATAATTGCTTCCATACAAAGATAACGCCTGAATTTTCATTAAAAGCACAAACAGATGAGAAAGGTGTCACACAACATGAAAGACATGCCATATTTAAAGCCGGTCTAGTTATCATTTACTTTACAAGGAAATCAACAAAAAGAGACCAACAGATAAAAAAAAGGAATAGAGAGTAAAGCAAAGAAATAAAAGATGCAGGCAACATTAACAACAGTGTTTGTTTAATACGTGTTCTATCATGATGACAGCGTTTGTCTCCTAGAAAATATTCCATCTAATTAAAAAAATCATATAATGTCATAAACTATAATGTCCAACCAATAATTATCTCCTACATCTTTACCCTCCTATTACAATATGTCCAATGGCATTTTTGGGACAGAAACGAGCTCCTGTGCATTGATAATAAAAACAGTATTTAAAACCCAGCTGAGGCCTGTTTCCCCACATAGGAGCATAAATGCTAGCCCGAGATCCTGCATACTGCATTTGCTTAAATGGTACATCTTTTGTTTAACCATGACACATACACTTTGCCCAATAAGTTGTTTTTAGGTTTTTGTATTTAATATTTAATGGATCAGATTTTGTAGCCTTGCAGTCTTTTACTCCTAACTAGAAAAATGCAAATATCTGTAACTGTCTTTATTTTTTTAATGGTTTCCATAAGCTTTTACATTTATTCTTTCCTACCATTTCTCCTCTATATGGGATTAATGAGGAAAATAAAAGGATTGTAAAAGATAAAATTCACTTAAGGACTAAGAAACCTTCTACCTTTTTCAAGTACACACCGCTCATTGCTAAATAACACACCAAAACAATTCTTAGAAACATTCCAAGCAGAAGTTTGTCTCTACACCAGTTCAACGATCTTAAAATCTGTCTATGGAGCAATTAGACGAGAATCATCTGTTTTGTCAGCCTTTATGTTCCCAAATAATTCTCTTCGTTGCTAAAGAAATGCGTATCATGGGATACTTGCCTGCTTACAAAATAAACAACCCTATTTAACCATTCTTAATGAAAAAGGCCACTGCTAACTATTCTGTTTTCTCTAAAATAGATTAAAAGCATGCTGTATTCCCCAGACAGACTTTGTTCAGTTATCTGCGATAGAAACATTTTACTTGTACTTCACTTGATAGCAGAGAATTCCTAGTCCACTGAAGAAGTTATTTTTACCGTCCAGTTATTTCTTAAATGGCAAAGCAGGTTTCCTAACCTGTGAGAAAATAGAAATGTTCTATTTTGATTTTAATGCCATTGCCATTACACACGAGCAACAGTATACCCTATGCGTCTGAAGCTCCCCTCAGGGCAGCAATCTAGCAGAGAAGAACTTCCTGAGCTCCAAACTGGTATCTAACACTTGTCCTTCTCATCCTGCTCTCCCCAGCACAGAAATCAGACTAAGCTCTGAGGCATCGCTCAGCCGAAGGGAACTCTCATCTCCCTCACCTCTCACGGTGACCTCCTGAGCAGCCTCAGCTGCAACAACTGTTGGTGCCATTCCAGTGGTCAGGCAGAAGCACAGCAGCAAGTAATTCTACCTCACAGAAAGAAAACTATGATTTCCTGCATCTTTAAGAACTTCCAGGGAAAAAGAAGAAGGTGCTTATTTATGCTAAAAAAGCAAATAAAAACATTTTGTTTTCTTGACTAGAAGTCTACTGGATGGCCCTAATGAAGGCATGAACTTTATGGCTTTGTTGATCAGATCCATTGCTTTCAACTGAAACATCCAACAAGGATGAGAAAAGATAGGTTTCACCAAGACCTGTGAAAAGATGCAATCATTATTCTCTCTCTTAGAGTACCCTGGGTTCTGACTGCTGTAATGAAAAGTGTTAATTCAGACACAACAAACAAAAGACATGTCTAACTCAGAGCAAAGTAAGGATATGGATGGACATAACATAGCCCCTGAATTTGCAAACATCATATAACTTCCTAAAACTGCAGCTTAAACTTTGCGAGGCTACCCTTCCCTCTCTCCAGACTCCCCTTGTCAAACCTCCTTTGTGCCTCACCATTTTTACTGCAATTAAATACAAGTATATCAGAGTACAACTTTTCGTCTTACGGAACGAGTTCATGCCAGAGCATGTGTCTTACTTTGCCAGATCGAATAAAATCAGACAAGCAAAAATCTTAATTTCCATTTTATGGCCAGGTGTAAGGCAGTACTTTCCTTGGTTAGTAAATGCTGGGTTTTTTTTTTGTTGTTTTGACAAATGCTAGCTAATCTCACCATTACTGTTTCACTTACGGAGAAACGATTTTCCAAGCCTTAAAATTTGCTACCAAATAATTAGTACCAGTGTGAGCCAGAACACAATTTATCCTTTCCTGACCAAACTCATGAACTGGCTTGTCATGGCATATGTGAAAGAAAAACTGATTTACCAAACCTCCTTGAATCCTTTTCAAGCTACTAACTAGTGGCAGTTTGCATTCTTTGTTGAATGAATATCTGATTCTGCTCTGCCGTAAGTGCCTCAAATGCACCATGGACCAAAAATTAAGCTTGAGGGCAAAGACAAGTATCCAAGAAAAAAGGTGAGTAAATCAAAAGGTAAGTGATAATATAAGCTGTGCCAAGAAACATTACCTTGGAAATGAAAAAAACAAAGGCATATGAATGCAGAAGCTAAATTAAATCCAAATGGGAAAAGAAATACTAAAATATTGAGTTTATTGAAATAAAGTCACAAAATGAAACCCACAGAGACTGTACTCTTTGAAAAGACAAACCAGTCTGAAACCAAGAAAGAAGGTAGAAACACAACATTAAAAAAAGTACACATAGATTAGTCATTTCAAAACAGGTATTTTGAGGATAAAGCTAAGAAAATTATCTTAAGAAAATCTATCTAGACTCAGTCCATTAGGAACAAAAATGGAAACACTTAAAGAGAGCCACAAGATAGGAATAAGATAACAAAAGATTTTGCCAATAACTTCCATTGAAGAATACAGACTGAGAAACCTACAACAGGAAGAACACAAAGTGTCATCCCCTGCTTTGCAAGTGACTAGATAAAAGAAGACAAGCAAAAGCATCCTGAAGAACACAGTCTAGCTCCCAGATCTGGGAAGCAGCTACATTTGGCTACTGTAATGGCAGACAAAATTACATTCCAACATCTGCCCCAGCAGTTCAGGGAGGTTTGCCAGAAATCAAGCACGAATTTACAGGTTAGGATGAAAAAATCAAAAACTACGCTGCTGTTACTACCTTTCAAAAACCACCTAATACTAAGTTCAACTGAAGAACTGAGATAGTCAACAGATCAATAAACACATACACTGCTGATGCAATAAAAAAAAAGGGGGGGGGGAATTAATTCAAATAATGTTTTCCATACAATGAAGAGACTATTTGGCAAGATAGTCTTTACTTGACGAAAAAGCACTAGACTCTGACTTCACAACCAGAAGAACTTGTTATGCAGGCTTTAAACACAGTAGGTGGTAATAGGGAACTTCCCTTTAAAATGAACCGTAGAACATACTTAACATTTTAAACACAAATAGAAAGGATGCCTGTTTTGTAGCATGACGATTGTTTTAAATGCTGGCTTATTTAAGGTTCTGAATCTAAACAAAGTACATTGCAAGACTATCAAGAGGCGTTTAATATTAAATAGAATATGAAACTGCAGAAATACATGACTGAAAATGGAGAATATCCCAGCACAACTGAACAATTAAATTCCTGTGCTTTCTGCCAGTTGCCACCTGTTGATGACTGGTACATCTAAGAAGACTTCCTAGCTTGGTGGGTGTTTTAGGGATCATGCAATATGACATCAACCAAGACATTCCGTCCTCATTCAGCCACCGGCAATGGTTGAATGGGACCAGTATCTACCCACCCCTCTCACTTGAATTTACACAGACACAGTTTGCAAAGTGTTCCTACGACAGCAGCCCCGGAGACCTCACTCTGCTGCCCATGCTGCAGGATGACAACCTGCAGGGGAAGGGTGAGCAGAGAGACAGGAGCAACAGCATCTTAAAGAGCCACAGTCAGGGATAAGAAACAGGTAAGGATCACCACCAGTCTTTACACAGTCAGGCCTCAATTATCCATAGGTGGATTATCCACTTTGTTGCCTAACTATGCTGCAGGTGCAGAAGCATTTGAGCTGCTTTCATCCGACCTAACTCAAGTCCAGAATCAGAAAGTTGTATCTGTACCATAATGTACAGAGTGCATTTATTAGTTTGGATAAATACTATTTCAGAGAGCAGCATCCCTGATCTATTTCACCTCAGTATGATCTTGCAGCTTAATTTTACAATATTTTGTGTTATCCATATCCATTATCCCATTTCATTGTTTTCCCAGATAATAGAGAATTAACTGTACCTCATATAAACTCAAAACATGGCTGCACAAGGTTACTCAAGGAACTCAAGAGATGATAAATTAAGAAATGCAGTGATCCTAGGTAAGGAGAAGCAACATTAAAATCCGTAAGTACAGAATATAAAATTAAAACAAGTTATTATACATTTCAAAAAAGTGTCCAAAGGAAAAAAAAAAAGGAAAAAAAAGGAAAAAAAAGAAAAGAAAAAAGGTAACTGAAGCAGAGCATGAAGTATGCCTCATCAATGGAGTCATTTAATGCTAGACAAAATTGAAGTGCCTGAAATGGCAATTAAACAAACGAGCCTAACAAAGCTTTTCTATTTCTACGACAAACAAATGTTCAGCAGTGACACTCTGATGTTCCTAGGTGCTGCACTAAGTAAGCATTATAATAAGTAACACACTTAGAGTAAGCTCTAGTTCGCACAAATGGATATCCTCAGCAGAAAAAGGATTGATGACATGCTCTGTTTTTCTCCACTCTCTACTTTTAAGTCTTTTGAAATATGATTCAAATGGATTGTGCCACTGTTCCTAAGGGAGATTAAGATATTCGTGGTTGCTTCTCAGCTATGAGCAGCAATAGTTACTCTTTTTGTTAGCAGCATACCTCCGTCTTTTGCTTAACCAAGAGAAGAAAACACATCCTAACAGCAAAGAAAACCATATTGTTGCCTGTATCTAACTATAAATGGGGTGGAGGGGGTGGGGGCTTAGCAAAAAACAAGACAAGGATAACAAATTGTCACTTGGACTTCCAAAAAACATGACTTTTTACTTTCCCTTTTCCATGAAATAATTTTTTTGTTTTCTTAATGTCTTGGCAGTAATCTTAGTAACCTGCACATACAGGTGTCTTCAAACAATGTCACGTTTATTTTCTTTCAGTTCTTACTAAGTATATGGCATTTAGTTTACTGGAATTCTTACTCTTTTGTTCATATGCTATAAAATGCTACAGAAATAATTCATAATCACACATGCATTTGCCAGTATTTCTCCACTAGCGTCACCAGAATTTTTAGCTGGTACGTGTCTCCCATTTGAGTACATTTGTGAGATCTGCATTTCATTAAATAATACAGAAAATCTGGTTTTGGTACTGTCGTAAGCCCTCCCTCAGGTATTTCAAGCACCACCCAAGCCCATATCATAAGAATTTCAATGGCTTTACCCAGACACTTACAGGAAATCATAAGGTAATCTTCACAGTTGCCCTTCTCGTCTTGATGTTCCACAGGGATTCCATTGGCATCGATCACTGCCTCCGATGCACAGTCTGCCACCAAGACTTCTTCAGAAACAACATCTGTTCCCAGAGTATCAGTGACAATATCTGCTTCTTCAACATTATCATGAACTACATGTTCTACATGTCCAACTTCAGGTACATGCATTGACTCACTTGTCAGTACATGTTCTGGTATAGACATTGCTTCTGCTGTTATGTCAGAAGCTAAAACATCATCTGGAACAGTGCAATGAGCCAAAGAAACCTCTTCGGCTACGTCTGTGTCCAGCACTTGTTCAGGAATAATGACAGTTTCAGATACGTCTGGCTCCTCCATGATATCTGGGCACTGAACATCCTCGATAACAACATCCTCAATGACATCTTGGATTACTACAGAATCTGGATCATCAGGAACAAAATTATGCACGGTTATATCTGAGTCGACTACATCTGAAACAAATACTGTTTCCTGTACTTCCACAACAATCTGATCTCCATCCATATGTCCTGCATCAGCTCCTGAAAAATATAATTAAAATAGCAGTTAAGTTGTAAAACTAACTCAGATGAAGTGGTTAATAATTGAAATTATTTCTATTTTACTTCAACTTTTACACTATGCTGCAATTTAGTAAAACAGACATAATAGCCTATAAGCAATTAAGATAGGCAGGTATATGGGGAGCTGATAAAGCAAGTCCTCAGTAGGTGCTAACATAACTAAGATGAACAACATTTTCTCTCTTGGAAACGGTTACCAATTTTTAGACACTCCCCCAATATCCAAACAACTATTACTTGACAGAACAGTAGCTCATTCATATTGCTCTGAGTAATAAAAACAACTGAAAATCGAAAGCGACTACTCTATACAAAAGCATAGATGCAGCATAGCACTTTCAAGCAAAGACAAAAATCAACGACAGTCAATAACATCTAATGTGAACACTCTTATCTACATGTTATCTCCTGACAGACCTGTTGGATCAAAAAATGCATTTGGCTCATGTGGCTGCAATTCAAGCCCATCTTCATCCATGGCCTTTAACTCTCATCAGTCACAGTGTCTGTAGAAAGTAAAGAAGAAAGGTTATTTAACTTGTATTACGCTATGAAGGTTGCCTCTGCCTGTGCACTGAAAAGCAGAAATTTTGGGCACGTGGAAGTTAACAGGTAACACCTCTTGACTTTAAGATGGACCAGATTTCACTCAGGGTACCTCTTTTAGGGATTCCAGAAATACTACTCTCTAGAACACCAAACACCCAGGGTCTGAGTAAGAGGAGCACGAGCTCCAACACTCCAGGCCCATTTCTCAAAACCCCACAGCTCCACAAACACAGAAGCAGCTGATAAAGGGCTATGAAAATATGATTTCCTTACAATCTTACAAAGAAAAAAAAAAATTAAGACAAAGCCTAGACAAGTTCACACTCAAGCCTTTTTGGATGGTGGGGAATACAGCGTTGTCAAATCAATAAAGCTCGATAAGGTAAGTTAAAGGTAGACAGCTAATAATCTGAAATGCACACTGCTTTCGATGTCCCCTGTGTTCATACTCGGGTAGTCAGGAGGAAGTTACTCTTATGTCACTTCAGGAATTGAAATCATCAGTGTAAACTGCTTCCAGAAAATAACACCATATGTTTTCAAACCCCAGATGTGCGAATATTTCAAAAACTCCTGCCCCAAGACAAAGTACCTATTTGCTTTTGTGTTAAAGAATATCACCAGTTCTCAAAAATTACCAAATGTCATATTCTACCAAATTTCTTTGAACAGAATGTCAACATTTCTTCAATGCATAATAACTTAAGATTGCAATCTTCTTAACAAAAGAACCAAAGAAGACCACAAAGTTAAAATACTTACTAAAATCTGAAACTGCAATCTAAATTTTGCTGCTTACATATGTGCATTATAATTAGGATCAGGCAAACCTAGCTGGTTAAAATGTGATCAACATAAACTTGTACTACTCCCTTGCACTTAGTCCAACTTGCACTTCCTAAGTGCAAAACCAGCAAGAGGCAACAGAATGTTGCTACACATTTCTGCTCATGTTTCTGTACAAGTGGAAGATGCCATTCTCCTTCCTCCAAACATTTTTCACAGTGACAGGCAGAAATCTCCCCATTCTTGTGATACTTTCACAACAGACCTAGAGAAGACATTAAGATTCTGCCCAAGGTTTCCATAAGAATCATAACCTTTCTGAATTACGTCAACTAACATTTACATTAAGTAAGTCTTCATGGGGGATACTGCTATAGAAAAGAAAAAATTAACAACTATTCCAAAACACAAACCCACAACCATAACCCGTAGCAAGTATTTTCTAGACTTCACCATTTTTCTAGCTCAACTTTTCTCAACTCTTCGCAGCTAACCACCTAATTTATACATGAGAAAATGTAGTTTTACAAGTTGAGGGAGAAATATAGCCAGAAACTGAACTGGAGGAAAAGCGACGGCAGTCAAATAATTTTCCAAGGGGTCCCATATTTGTGTGATGTTCAGTTGGAAGGCCCCTACATTTTAGACAGCTGCGTTAACAAATCATTGTGGTGTCCAGCTGGACATAAATCACCTCACAATTATTCTGTCAAGCATTTCTGTCAGAAGCACCCACTATTAACCGGAACAGGTCGTCACACAGATGCTTTTCTTCAGAATCAAGAGCAGAAGAAAAGCGTTTCTCAGCCTCAGATACAAGATACAGCTTGACTGATGGCAATCAACTTCTGCCAGGCCACAGAAACAAGGACAGAATAACAAGGTTTCATATAGTCATTTAAGCAGGAATTATCATACCCAAATTGGTTTACTTCCATCTATTCAGTATACACCTAGCCAGTCTATTACAAATGTCTTTCCTATTAATCTTGTCACCTTTTCTGTGTTGTCTTCAGTGTTTAGTTTCTTCTCTTCTGTTGCTGCTTCTCCAACTTCTTGTGTGCCTGTACCTGTATTATGTTCATTACCTCCTCACCCGCTCATTTCATCTCTCCAGGTTATAACTACAGCACACTCCCATCATTCACACAAAGCCATGCTACTCGTCAATTTATAGCAAAGATTGTATCAGCAATTCAGAGATTTTTTTTTTGGAGGAGGCAGGAGGGATTAAGGGTTGGCAGAAATAAATTGCCTCTCTCCTTGGGCAACGCACACATAAGAAACTAGCACTCGCTGTCCAGTTCTCTGGGAAAAGTCAAGATGCTGTTTCTGCCTGTGCTTTTGAGGATTGTATTATCATACATATTAGCCTCTGATCGGGTGGGACCCAACCAGCTTGAAGTGCCAGTTCACCACCAGCTACTGGAAGAACTGGCGTTCGTTTTCTCCACTTCCTGCTTTCATCACCCACCTGACCACCACTCCGCCACAAATTCCTACTTATGATTCATGCATGTACTTTCTCTATCCTATCCTCTCTCCAAATTCCTCACTGTCTCTATGAGTGAGGCTCTCCTCCATCGTCCTTCTGTCTATCCTCTTCAACCATGAGACCCAGAGGCTGCCACCACTACTTCCCGGCTTCCAGAACGAGCCTGTTGACACCATCTCTTCACTGCTGCTCTCACTGCTGCCCAGATTCCAGGTGACAGATGCCAAAACCAACAAGTCTCTGTGGTGTTCATGATGGTGCAGTTTCATAAAGACACTGCCACCAGCAGTGACACAGCCCAGCAGACCTTCAACTGCATACTCTGCGTAACAGTGTGGCCTCTTCTGTATTGGCAAAGTCTTTTCATCTACAGGGCCATAATATGCTGCAAAACAAAGGCTCAGGTTCTACACAAACTGAAGAAGTTTCCTGGGCCCATGGGTTTTCAAGATTGAGTCTTAAAAAGGCGACAGATTTATGCTTTGGTACTTGTTCCAAAGAAGAAAAAAACCCCTACCCTTTCACTGAACGAGTTTCTTCCTAAATAAGGTTTCCCATAATGCACTTTTGCACCCAGACCCAGCCAACAAATTCATGTACAGAAATTCTTACCCCTGTGCAGGACCATAAAGACTTTAAAAGTATGCCCCACTAGGGCACAGATCCCATCTCCACAGAAATTTGCTGCAGAAAGAGGACCAGAAGAGGATGCAGGCACTTAAAACAGGATTTAACTAAACTATCTAAAATGATAAAGGTGCCTAAATCAAAATCTGCCATCCAAAAAGGTGTCAAGGCATTTGTCCATGGATGGGGAAAAAAAAAATCCCCAAAAATTTCCTGAAATCTTTTCAGGGTTTGAGCATTCTAACCAGTAGATGAGGAAATACAATGTTTCTTCCTGTTTGCTCTTCTTCTGAGCAGTGGGCCAGCACAGGGACCCAAGGTTCAGCCACACAAAGGAAGGTATGCTACATGGTTCTGTACCAACCGGCAGCTCCATGATGAAGGGCACTGTTCTGCGACACGAGAAATACCAGAGCTTCTTGTTGCGAACACCACACTGAATACCTTCAAATTCCTTGGGAAGCACCCTAAGTTCTGTGGTACCATAAGGCTAAGAAGCAATTCCAGCAGTTCATTTTTCTGCAAGATTTCAAGAAGGGCAGAAAATCCTCTCAGTTCTTTCAAAAAATTCCAGCCAACACTTACCTCAGGAGCAGGTTCTGGCACCGAAGCAGACAGAATCAATTTTCAGTTCCAGCTCGGGAACCTAAACTCTCAAAGAGAAGCAGGTGCCCAACCATTTCCCTACACTTAGTCCTTCTCAACATCTAAATCTATGTGGTTCTTTGTTCAAACCTCAGTAATTCGGGAACTCCTCTTCTACCACTACAATAGAAAAAGCCTAGGCACTTAAAACCAGGTTTTATACCTCTGAAAAGAACTAAACATCTACATCTTTTACTTGGCTTGGGTCTATGTCAGCTTCACATGGATCGAGAATTAATACAACTCTGAAATACACCTAATTCCATTTGTAAGGTTAGTTCTTACAAATTGTTTTTTATCTATTTATTCAGAGACTTCACTGGTTTTGGTTTTATGAAAGTCAAGGCAATATTTTCAAGTGGAAGGACAGAAAGAAAATTATATATTAATGGAAGAAATGGTATTAAGCTATTAGCAATTAAAAAACCTCCCAAAATAAAAACGGGTATTTTCCATACATCTGATCTTGAGTACAATCAGTCAAGCGAAGCAACGCAGACATTGCACTAGTCTTGCCACATTACTTGACTCAATAGGCCTAGCAAGGTAATCAAGATGAAATAAATAGACGAGCTGTCACATTTTAAAGAGAAAGCAACTTTAAAAATAGTTCCTTAGAAGAAAGAGCTTTAATATGCCACAGAAACTGTCAGTTTCTCTGCTCTCACCAAAAAAAAGGAAAATGGGAAAAAAGGAAAAAGAGAAAAAGGGGAAACCTCAGAAAAGCCATCCTTATGAAATACGTAAGATACTCCTTTGCCTACTCCTAAGGAAAGAACAGTACATCTGTTTATTTGGGGTCAGGGGCATAAACCAAATACCCATGCAGCAAAACTCTGACCCTTCCCAGAAAAAAAAAGGCAGAATTCCCCACGTCCAAGCCCCAGCCCCTACCTACACTGAGATGACTTAGTGTACAACTATAACAAAGTTCCCATTGCAGCACACCTTGCATGTCCCAATTGGGTTAGAGCCCCGAGCCACCCGAAGCTTCGCTGTGGTTATGAGACGACTGTGAGTTCAGTCTACACTATTGCTGCAGCGTCACAACTCTCCCTACATGACCCACTTATGGAGAATGCGATGTACACACAAGCTCTTAATCACACACACATGAAAGGTAAAAAAATTATACTCCTATAGCACCTAATTCTTATCTTGGAAATAAGCCCCACGATTGTTAGGTGACTAAATGGAAGAATAAAAACAATGTTACAAATGTGACAGTGTAATCATTTAGCTGTTTATTTCTTGATGCATCTCCCTCAGTTTTGGCAGAATCAGTACTGCTGTTTTCATTGCGATTTCATAAAAAAATCTCAAGTCTTTTCCTCTTTGTTGTAGTTCAGCGGTGTGCGTATTTGCAGAAACAGGTTAAAAAAAATGGGGTTTCTCCAGATTTCGTAGGGATGTTGTGCGTCAGATGACACCTAAGCTAATTCTTAACGAAAGCTAAATTAGGGAAATAACCAGTCCCGGGCGCTCCTTTGAAACTACCGCTCAGCTG
>NW_008795041.1:4508355-4516926 GCF_000699145.1 Aptenodytes forsteri | reverse complement strand
CGGGGGGGGATCCCCTCTTGTGGACGGTGGAAAATGTTAAATAATGTGCCGTCAAAACCAAAGTCCTGGCTAGCAGCGTGTTCTCATCCTTGTCCTGAAAGTTAAGCAGAACTTAATTTTTCTTTTTTTTAAGAAAAAAGTTGATGTTGATCCATGAAAGATGCACCCTAAGGTTTTTGAGGCATCGGAAATTACATGTCATGAGTAACCTCATGGAGATGAGGAGGTACATTCGATTTGGTTGGAGTTCTTGCATAGTTGTGGGGTCAGAGCTCGAGGAGGCTACTTGACATGCTTTTCTTGCCATTTAGGAAGGAAATTGGCTGTTGCACTTATCAAATGATGCAAATGTGACTTATCTGGCCATGAACAGCATACGTGCGCTGTTTATGTTGCGCATGAGCCTTTGGGTTCAGCTTTGACTCTGCTTTAATTTTACGCAGTAGTCTTTTCTATCTTAACACACAGGCTTAAAAAGTAATTTGGGCGATGCTTGTAGTTTTTTTCAGTATAACATATGGTAAACGTACCCTGCACCGTGCAAATTTTAACCATGATACTGAGAACGGAAGAGGAACAAAAATACTTCAGAAATTAATTCCTTGTATTTAATTCCATGAAGGTTGTAGTTAAACTTTTGTAGAATCAGCCCAGACCTGTATTGCAGGAGAGGGTACTAAAATATTTACCTTAAAAAGAATTGCTGAGCTTGATCATACATGTGATATTAATGTAAAATGGTCTTAAGTAAATATTCTTGTCAGGACAGAAGAGGCCAAAGGAACAAGAACAGAAAAAGATGATGGTAGATTCATAATCAACAGCAAGGTAGATCTAATACAGAAAAGTAAAAAATGGTCAAACTATTCGTTGGTTTTATTTATGCATTGATAAGATCCTTGGTTGGAACACGTCTCTAATAGCTTGTATAATACAATGCTTTCATAGAAGCTAGGCCGTTAAAGTGGTTAAGGGACTGGAGCACGTGATGTACGAGGAGAGGCTGAGAGAGCTGGGACTGGAGAAGAGAAAGCTCAGGGGGATTTATCCATGCGTGTACATACCAGATGGGGGAAGTAAAGATGGCAGGGCCAGACTCTTCTCAGTGGTGCTGAATGAAAGGACAAGAGGTGATAGCACAAACACGGGAAATTCAATTTAAGCGTAAGGAAAAAAAAAAAAGACTATGAATTTGTTCAAACAGTGGAACAGGTTTCCCAGAGAGATTGTGAAGTCTCCGTCTCTGGAGATACTCAAAACCCAACTGGACACAGCCTCGAGCAACCTGCTGTAGCTGACCCTGCTCTGAGCAGGAGGGTTGGACTAGACGATCTGCAGGGGTACCCTCCAACTTGAATGATTCTACGATTTTTAAGCCAGTTTTTCCAACAAATGTACGTAGAAAATTATAATGAACAGCAGGATATCATATAAGGTCTTTGGTTCCAAGGACGTTTTAATCAGTCTGTCATTCACATAGGAAATGGAAGTCCAGAACACAGGGCACATTACCCTCCAAGATTCAGCATATCCAAATGTTACGTCATCGCAGGGGGAGACCTCAGAAAAGCTGTGATGCCATTGAAAGGCAAATGGCTAGATGTTTTGTGAAGGCCTGAATCTTAACTTCTTGAGTGGTTGGCCATTCATCCTGTCCGCCTATAACCATTTCACCTTTATCCCCTTGTTCTTTGCTATTCGGGAGCCAGATACCAGCAGCTTTTGAGTCATTAGAGAGACATTTTGTCCTGATGCAGCCATCACCTAAATGTTGTCCCCAGCCACTGTGGTTTCCAGTAGGCCACAAACACCCTGGTATGATCAGGAACAGGGTAACTCCCATCGGTGGAGCTGCCAGAAAGGAAGCCATGTTTACAACTGATATTCACAGCCCTTTCTGCTCTCACAGCTAACGGAGGAGTCCAAGGACAGAACGCACTTGAAAACTGCAGATACAATAGGTATGCTCGCACCGCTTTGTAACAACATAGGTTAACTTATTTGCAGAAATGTTTTTGTAACTTGCACTTTTTGGAATGGAGTAGAAAATGGTAAAAACACATTGTAAGCAATAGGATTTCTGACCTTAGTGATTAGGTTGGGTCAGGTTTGATACACCAGAGACAGAATATAGCTTGTATATAAAAGTTTATAGCTCAGTTGTTCACAGTCCTGTGAACAGAGCACTTACCTTCCGACTCTAATTTTACCTGTGATCCAGTGTTTCTTTATATTTTTCCCTAGAGCTTGTTTCAGTGTCACTAGGCAGTAGGTACCATGCTGTATCTGACTTTGCCCTCACAAAAGCAAATTAAGCTGGTGGCTTTTGCTGAATGTCCTCTTAAAATTATACTCGTATTTAGCAGTCATGGAGTTAGTTCTGAAGTTATGTGCTGGTGATTTCTTACTTGGACATTTAATTATCACGTCGGTTATGATGATGTTATGGTCAGGTTCCATTTAGATTTTCTTAAAAAGAGTGTGTCCTTCAAGTCATGAAAAATTGCTATGGCTGTAAGTCAGTATGGCTGATAATGTTTGCATCCATCTCACTGATAATTTACATGTGAATAAATTGTAAAAATCAGTAAAGAGCCATTTTCAGTCACAGTTCCTTCCTGTTGTTCTTGTGTCTTATTTAGATCCCTTTCCAGGTATTGGCAACGTGCTTAGCAAACAGCAGTGTGCCAAGTAACACCACCAGATTTCTCAAGCTCTCGCTGCTCTGTTGCTAACAGCCCTAGGTTATAAGATGCTAAGTTGAGGGTCGTCAGCTTTGTGGTGACTGGTTTGAAGGCCTTTACGTAAAAATGTGTTTGCTTCTTGATCTACAACCAAATTGAGTTATTTTATCATCCAGTTACATTACTATCATGTTTCCTTAACAGTAGCAATTTTTCTACCTTGACGAACCCATCAGCTGGTGACGAGTGGTCATTCTGAGTTGAATCAAGGTTACCTCACTGTACAGTAAACATACTGAGCCTGCTGAAGTGATCTGTTCACGTTTTTCCTATGCAGCCACAGAGATGGAGGGAAATTAGAGGCTGGGTAGGAAAGGAAGTGGGGGGTTCTAATTTCTTCCAGAATAGTCTCCTGTTACTATATTTTCATGGAAATTCAACAAATAATTTTTCTGTCTTCCAGCTTCTATTTGAAACTTCTCTATAAAAAGAAAATACTGTCATCTTCTCCAAGGATCTAGTGTCTTCCATAACTTTTTCTGTTTTAGTTATTAATAATACTACGCATGCACCAATACTTACCTGCAATCATTTGATTAAAAAGGAATAACTGAGGAGGATTAACAAGACGGCTCGTAACAGTGGTAAAAAGGTTTACTTCATAACTGTAGTAGCTGCTAACTTACTGAAAGGAAGTGTTGGAAAAAACATCTTTTCATTTTAGCTGGCTGTGGTCCACCTTTGAAACTAACTACACAGGAAACAGGAGTTTGGTGTAGTTAAATACAAAAACTTGCACATGTGATTCTGAGGCAGTGCTTGTAATACTACTATCCACTATAAACCATTTGTGATATCCAGGAAAAATTAATTAGTAACATCCCAGCTATTAATCCAAGCAACCATTGATATGTATCAAAGACTACATGCATTTAAAAAAAACGTGGATTTCAAAAGAACCCAAACACCTGAGCAGTTAGTATTCTTGTTTTCATACTGCTTGTATCACCACTAAAACTGCCCCTGACAAGGACTGTAGAGGACAGGGAGCTTTGTAGTATGTTAGCAGCAAGAGGTTTTAGCAAGTGTGTATTTCCATCAGTAGCTGGAACAGAGGTGGTGCAATAAGTGCTTCTGCTTTCCATGTGACAAAACCAGCAAAATGTGTTTGTAGTTCATGAAGATTAAATAAAGCAGTTTTCAGTCTACAAACAACTGCAGGGTTTAAATTGTGAACTTCTGCTGGGATTGGTTTGCCACGAAGGTCAGTTCCTTTATTAGAATTAATTTACTCAGGAAGGAAGGAGCGTGGCATAGAGCACGTCAACCAAAGTGGTGGTTTGTGGTATAAGCTACAACTGTACTGGGAGCATTTTTCATGCATTATTTGGGACAGTTACACTGAAAAGGAACCCTTGTAAAAATGTGTCCCAAAGTGAAGGAAGTATGAGGGATAAGCAATCATTCTACTGATACTATTTAATCTGCAGGCCCAGATAACCCTGGAGTCTTAAAAGTGAAGGTAACAAAGGAAACGCTGTCAGACCAAAAGTCTGTTAGACCTCATAAGCTGTTTCTTGACAGTAATCAGTAGAAAATGCCTAGTGAGAAGTACAAGTATAGGGAAAATGTAGAGTGGTACATGCCTCAGAATACATTCCTGCCTGCCTTTGTCAGCAGAGGAGGTGGCTGGTCCATTTACAGTAATAAATGTAAGTCTCAAAAGGCTTGAGGCATTTCAGAAAGAGTGGTATCGGGGCCAGTTCCCATTTGTCTGAGCAGGATGAGTCAGGTACTAATAAGCCAGCCCATCACGTTGAAGTCAGTCCTCAGCAAAATAACGGAAAACACGGGATTTCTCTGATAAAGAATAAAAGGGCAGGAATATAGCTAGTAACAGTAAGTGTGGCTTAAGAAAAAAGATCTTGGCAAAAACACCAAGCTTCATTACTTGAGTAGATGAGAAGCTTCAGCACAAAATTAATTGGGCAGATGGAGTAGACTTCAGGAGTGCACTTCATACTACACACCAGTGAGTCTCACAGAGTTTCAATATAATACGTTAAATGGCTTAAAAGCTGATGGACTGTCGGATCCGAAGAAATAAGTAACATTACAACAATAACCAAGCAGCTGGATTGTTCACGGAAGTGGAGCCGTATTTACGGTATCTGGCCCAACACTTCCATCCGTGGTCTAGAAGTCATCACAGTATTGCCACTGATTCTATTTGTGGCTGTGACAGAGATGCTGGAGTGAGTAAGTATGGATCATGAGGAAAAGGCCGTAATGCAGAACAACCACACAGACTGGATTACTCTGTAAATGGAACCACTTAAATAAATTATGTCTTAATGTGTCCAAATGCAAAATTATGTATCTAGGATTAGTGAATGCAAATCAGGTACCTAGAAGATATTACTGAATCCTGGAAAGCAGAGACTTTAGAAAAGATTAAAGAGGCGCAATCACAAGACACCTCAAAAAGAGTCTGGTATACACATGGGACAAAAAGGGCTAGTGCTGTTTGGGAGTGCTAACAGTGGGGTAGATAGTAGAAATAAGGTGAGTTTATATCTGCTGGGTCCCCTTTTTTAAATAGACTGAAAACTGGAGAGGCCACAGAGAATCATAAAAGGATTCAGAGGCTTAAAAAGTCTCTAGCTGTTTAGTAACAATAGGAACAAAAAGATAGAGATAGATGAATTATATAGTGCTTTCCTGGTAATGGGAAGTCATTTTAGTCTAGAAAGGCATAACTGAAATTGATAGCCGGAAGTTTAAACAAGATGGGTTCAATTTAAAAACTTTGACTTGACTGTCTAAATGGTAAAAGGTGATCAGCCACGAGCAAAACACAAGGGACAGGATGGGTTCTCCTCCCCTTGATGCCTTCAGCTCAAGATTGGATGGCTTTCTGGCATTTTTGTCTGAGTCAAAGTCCTTCGGTTCACAAAGGCTTGAGTGAAATTTAATGGCTTATACCACAGACAAACTCATATTAGGCCACCTGTGGCAATTCTCCCTTGCCCTTTCAGAAGTGGAAGGAAGTACAGGTATCTAGAAGAATATAATTTCTTGAAGTCATATTTTTTAGTATTCTGATGTTTTCTATTTAAGAATAATTTCAAATCATTCCTTTTGCTCTGTCAAGACATGCCCAGGTCTAGTTGCTCTGTAGTAAACAGTAAAGTCTTGCCCCTTTTTGTAGTCTCCATAGGGCTGTTCAGACTTTCTAAAGAATTGTCCAGGCATTAATTTGCGTTTGTAAGTTAAACTAATGTAATTATCTGATACAAACCTGTGGGGACACAACTCTGTAGAGTCCTCTAGTTGTCCATGCTCTGGTGCTTGCACTCGGCCAGCTGTGCCTGTTTCTCCCCTCTTTCCAGTCTTGGATATTACAGGATCGATATTTCTAAATATTGCCAAGCCTTTCTGACTGCTTTAGGAAAGGGTCTTTCTGTGGCTACCACAAGAGAATATTGCCGCCAGGTTGCCATCACCAGCCCGTCATTATCTCCTGGCAACCACTTGGTCCTTCACCAAAAATGTCCCAGGCTAGATGTCTCAAGGGTTTCCATGCAGGACCTGGAAACATCCAGTGAAGAATGGGCTGCGACCCACGGAAAGAAATGCATCAAAGATTATTTGATCCCAGTCACCGTGCCCAAAATGCACCTGAAGAGGAGGTTCTTTAATTCCTTTCACTTGGGGCAAAAATCCTGCCAAGAAAACGGTTGCTGGAACCTCCCAAAGCAGCGCTGGCTATTGCTGTCTGCTGTGACAGAGGCGTGTGGCCATGCACAAAATCCCAATTGATGAAGCAAAGTCCCTTGAAACTGCCTACAGAAAAGCGAAGACAGCTCAAGTCATCTGGAATTGACAGGATGTTTTATCCACAGTATGAAGCATTGAATCATATTATGGCCAAGGAACCAACATCGTCAAATCCAGCAAAATCACAGCATAGGACAGATGCAGTCAGACAAAAAGGACACAAGATACTCCAAGGTGTGAAGCGATGTTATGAGGAGTCAGGGCTTGGCATTCCTGCGGGACAGAGGAATGAGAGGTGTATATGATTAATCCTTCTTGCAGGTAGGGGATCACAAGCCCATAAATCTGCCCAGGTCTCACTATGCATATGTGATCCATAGGCACCAAAGGGCAAGTGCTTTATCACCTTGCATTCCTCTCCCAAGGCATGGTTCAAACAGTTTGACTTTGTTTGGCACTAAATTGGTCACAGGCTGCTCACAAGTAGAGGCTTCCCTGTTCTCCAGGTGGCTCTGTTAGTTATCATCTGCCTCATTAAAGACAGGATAAAATCAGCACAGAACTCCAAGAGTCACCTCCCATATCCTCTAGCTTCAGCAACTAGCAGTCCTCCTGGGTTTGCTGCATGCCCTGCTTCCACCAGGCAGTATCCTCACCATGGAGCTGGAGCACCAGCTGAATGCTGCAGCTTGGTGTGCTGCCCATCACGCTCCCCTGGGAGGCTGTGAAATGGCTTTGACCCATCCGTCCGCACTTTGCAATCACCATTGGTCTTCAGGGTGCTCCCTGGAGAGACCTGAAGAGACAACTGGCTTTGCATTGGTGGGAAGCTTCACATAGCTTCTGGGAAACAAGGCTTGGAGGGCACAGCCTGGGCTGGAAAGGTGCCCAAGCGGTCACAGTGCCTGGGTTTCAGGTAGCATCTGGCCTGATGCTTGGCAGAACAAATGGCTAGGCCACTGAGACGGACACGTTACAGCCCATACCAACACGTGCAGCACGAAGCCACCGACTCGCTTCAACCCATGGAGCTTGGGAACAAAAGTGCCAAAGTCACTCAGGGATACTGAGCCACCCCATGGTATAGCTCGATAATCACCTCCAAGACCAGAAGTGCCCTCCTGTTTTATTCAGCAGAGTGGTTGAAATTGACTACGTCTATCAGTCTCCAAATCTAGGACAAATTCAGACAACCAAAGCTGTGATGCTGACTGAACTGCCTGTGTGTACAGACAGCCAAGATGCTTGGGAGCCGAAGGCTTGAGTGCAAAGGAAGATGAATGAAGCTGTAAGAAATACTTTCTTTTGATGAGAAAACTGGTTGCAATGAATGAAGTAATGAAACAAAGATTTACCTGAACAATTTTGTATTAGTACACAAAATTCTTTTGAAGAAATTGCCGTTAAAATGCTTATCAAATAATCAAAAGTTTCAAAGAAGGTTTTCATGGCATTATAAAACATAATTTTCCCAAGTCCCAATGCAAACATCACTGGGATCTGTAGAATAATGAAAAATAAGGTATCAGAGGAAAATCTGTGAAAGAAGCATGGCAACGTGTTCATTTGGAGGAAGTTCATCATGATAACGCTGGGATATTGAGTAGCAAAGGAGTGGGAAATACACAGGCTGAACAATGAAATGTGATCTGAGAATATCCTATTTGTCAGTGTTGCTAGCGATCTGAAAAATGAACTCGGATTTGGACAAAGCTTCTAATGGCTCCTACTTATAAAAAAGAGTAATTAAAAATGTATTCAAAATTACCAGGCTACCAACTGACATGTTTTTTATTAAAATATTATTGTGCATCTTAGAGAACTGTATCCAATGTAAAGAACATCCTGGTGGAAGCACCGGCTGTGTTTGGACCCAGAAGAGGAACGCAAAAGGCTCATGTTCAGTCTGCCTGTGCTGTGCTATACAAGAATCACAGAATCATAGAATAGTTTGGGTTGGAAGGGACCTCTAAAGGTCATCTAGTCCAACCCTCCTGCCATGGGCAGGGACATCTTCAACTAGATCAGGTTACTTAGAGCCCCGCCCAACCTGACCTTGAATGTTTCCATGGGCATCCACCACCTCTCTGGGCAACCTGTGCCAGTG
>NW_008795041.1:4483507-4508062 GCF_000699145.1 Aptenodytes forsteri | reverse complement strand
TTGGCCTTCTGGGCTGCGAGCGCACATTGCTGGCTCATGTCCAGCTTTTCATCCACCAGTACCCCCAAGTCCTTCTCGGCAGGGCTGCTCTCAATCCCTTCATCCCCCAGCCTGTATTGATACCGGGGGTTGCCCCGACCCAGGTGCAGGACCTTGCACTTGCATAGCTGTGGAGAAAGATCAGAAGAGAGTCCAGATATTTACAGTCTTTCCTATGGTGGTGTTATACAAAGCAATAGGTTTGAACCGACCTAATAGGCTTAAATTGGTCAAAATGTTATAAGGCCAATATGAAATCACAACAGTTGTGTATCTATCTCAGATAACCTCTCTATTTAAAAATATTAGCAATGTGCAGCATAGTGTCACTTATTTTGAAGCTGTCTGACATTTTGTATTATACAGGTTTTTAGTTGCTCATAAAACTTTGCCAGTTTTCACAAGTCTGAAATTTTCCATAAGGGGTGTTGGCCTTAAACTGAATTTTTTGGGAAGATTCCAGACACAGTTTTTTCAGCTGCCTGAGATCAAAATGCAGATTTTTTCCCTTGTTTAAAAAAAAAAAAAAAGAAAAAAAAGAAAGATTTCTTAATTGAAATTTTTTAAATTTAATTTTAATTGAATTTAAAACCTGTAGGCAGTAAATTTTAATTTTAAATTGAATTTAATTTAAATTGAATTTAATTGATTTTTTGAATTTAATTTTAATTTTTAGTTAAATTTAATTTAACTTCTGAAAAGTTACAGAAAGAAAAAAAATTTGAAAAAAGATCTTAAACAGCAGGGTGGTCCTTGTATTGAGAAGGGGTCTCTAGCATCCTCTGGAGAACTGACAAGTTATTTGGCTGCATTAAAATCTTTAAAATATCTCAGTTTACAAATATTCAGTAGACCTCTTACTACTTAGTTGTTAAAGGTAGGGTTTCACAGGCAATTTTATTTCTAGCACTTCCTTATTAAGTGCTGTGCAAGCTTAAAGGAATTTTTAATTGAGTTGGGAAGTTAATTATTTATTCTACAATGTCAAACAACATCCTCTTGGTTTAAACTCTCATTGTTTTAAGGGAGAAAGATAAAAAAAAAATCAAGATTTACCCTATAATTCTGTAAGCTCACATTTAATTTGCCTTATTTGTCCATGAATCAAAGATACTGCCTCCAGAGTTGTTGGTGAGTACATGTAATAAAGGTAAAAGGACTAGTAAATATTCAACCTGATATGTTGCTGGAAGTCAGCACTGATAGATCTTGAAAAAGAAAGGCTAGAGACAATTCAAACAGTTAAAAGGTATTTCTATTTTCTTGGCTAAAAAAGTTGTAGATGGCCCTGAGGGCTATCTGCTTCAGTGACTACATAAGCATTGTATTTTGAAATAGGACTGTGCCAGCCCCTCCCTGTTTCTCTAATAAATAGTTTAACAAGACAGCAGGGCATTACAAAACAAACCATTACATTGAGGGACAAACCCTCTTCTCAGTAAAACTTTAATAGGAACAAAATTTGCTGCTAGAGTAGCAGTAAAGACAACACTGATTTTTAGGGTTGCATTTGTAGGTTGAAAGCTGTGTTACTTGCTCTCTTTCCAGCAAAACTCTTCCGGTAGCTACGTTAACTGTGCTCTGGGTGAGCCACAAGGCTACTTTGAAACCCTCAGGTCAAAGATCCTACGTAAAACTGAAAATTGAGTTCCTCCAGCACGGATATGTGCAATCTCTTTTCTAATCTCTACATAAAAATACATGTTATTGCTCGAAACTGTCATATAGGATTGGACCAAATTAAGAATGGAGCAAAAGTAAGAAGCAAAGCACAAATTGAATCTAAACTCCTACAAGTAAAGGGTTCTCTGAAGAAGCCCCTCGTCTCTCCCTGTCCTCACCTGACCTGAGATGTGGACTCTGCGGTCTACTTAAATTGATAGGAGTTTGTGATCTGCTTAATACACGCAGCAGCTTTTCAACAGTCTGTAAGCTGCCAGGTTGCGCTTGTAAGTACCGAGAGTCCACTTTCTTGTGACATTACGTGTCAAAACAGACACCTTCCCATAAAGCTCAAAATCCTTTCAAAGACAAACGTGAAGTTTTAACTGCAAAAATAAATTCCCAGCATGAACACACAAACTAGTAGAATAACAACAGCGTGAAGCAGCAAGTAATGAAAAGGAAGAATTAGGCCTTCAGGAAAATGGAAGTCATTTAAGATGACAGTTTCCAAAACACTTAAAGCACAAGCTTACCTTTAAGTGCATAATGGTCCCACTGGTATTAACAGGACAATTTGCGTGCCTAAAGCGTACACGTACACGGTTTGCGGGGTGTACTGCCGCTCGCTGGCTCAGCGCGTTAACGCACATATTCTCAGACAACTAGGCGAGAGGCCAAAACCATATGGAGAATACGTGAATGCTTGCGATTGCTGTGGAAGGACTAATAACGCTCTCATACCGTTTTTTGGTGAAAAGTATGGCTCCATGTTAGATGTATAAAGGATTAAGTTGTATACAGTTACTGCCAAAGGAATAAATGGGAGGCAATTTAAAGAAAGAAAAATACTTGTTGCTAAACTTCATGGTATCAACAGCATTTTGGATGCAGCCAGGAAAAAGTAGAACAGAAAAAGTATTCTATTTCTGTATGCCCAATGCTAGTCACCAAGGTAGAAAATGCTTCTTGAACGAAAACTTGCAAAAGCTGAGACTGTTAATTCTGTATGTGTAGTAGTTAGGACTATGTTGCAAATGAAACGTTTTGAGATTCATAATAGATTACATAGTCGAATAGATGATTAAGGAAAAACAGGAAGAAAAATGAATCGGAGAACCTTAAGGCACATTCGCAGGAGAAAATGCTTTTCAGGTCTTCGTCTTAAACTAAATACACTGAAATAACTACACATAGGATTGTGTCATGTTTGGTAGGGGAAGAGGTTTCTTCTAAATAACATAATGAACCCTGTCTAGTGTGTTAGATTCCTTTACAAATGTTCACAAAGAGGCAAAAAAGGAGAGCTGGTGCCCCAATTCATTTGAATCCGTAGGATTGTGGAACATGAGACTTAATTTGTGAATCTTAATTTTTTTTTTTTGCAAATGTACTGAAATATTAGAAAAAAGTATACTAGCCTTTAGAAAGCAACTGCTTGAACTGAAAAGTTGGTGTTTTATAAACGCATACCCTGCAATTTCTTAATGAAGCCTTCCTCAACACAAGTAAATATCATCTATATTAATGTTATTTCAGCTAAAATATTTTGACAGTTTTCATCCATGCTTGAGTATGGTGTTCTAGTTCCTTGTATTTTATAAAAGACATTGAAGAATATGTATTTATTTAAATATTTGAGGTAATTCCTCGACAAGATGCCTGTTCCTTGGCACCAAAATTCTCTTGCCTAATCCATCTTCCTTGCACACTGCCCATGTTAGGAGACTTTGTTTGTTTGGGTTTTAATCCTTTCAAGGTAAGAAAGGAGAACTTAATTACATACTTGTATCACTTACATAGAGTTTTTGACTGTCACAGCTGAAATATTATTCACAGCATACCAAAAACTCTGTAAAAATGTTTATTCTACCTGGGTTTAGTTCTGGAAAGATGCAAAACAAGCACTTTTCTATGCTAGTAAGATGGACTGGATATGTATGAGAAATTAGATGCGCACATATGGATGTAGCTTTACAGAAACAAGAGCGGCGACACGAAGCCAGAGCACATTTGTAATTTTAGCATCACGGTAGGTGAACATCAGCTATTAAGCCAGCTGTGCCAAAATAATTATGGCAATGGAAGAACTGATGAACGACAAGTAGTGTACATAGAGTCTGGGGATTGCAGTAAAAAGTCAACTGAATATATCATGCATGCACAAGCGCCATCGTATGGTCAGGAGGTGACAGGGTCTGGAAACCAGCAGTTTGTGCAATGTGTTATTATTAAGGGAGGGCAGCTGTTTGAAACTTTGCAAATGTTTAGCCCTGGCCTTGCAGCACAAAGTGACCCAGAAGAGCAGTGGCGTGCATAGCCGGGCATTATACTGGCGAAGCCCTGATGGGAAACCAGCATGCGAACAGGATGGGGGCAGAAGTTTAAATCTTTCATGTAGGCAATACTGAGGCCATCACCACGATGACTCAGCATGGAAAACCAGTAGAAACTCCTTTTCCAGCAGTGAGCTAGAAGGAACTTTTAAAAGTGCTACAAAACTAATGCAACAAAAACATAATTTTAAAATGCTTTTGGATTTTGTATATACTAAAACAAAATCAGCAAAGGTGTTAATTGAAAATTCATACTTCACCTGTTCAGAACAAAATCTGAGGTTTGGCTGGAAATGGCATTTCCTAAATACATACTGAAGTCTCAGAGTTACTGACACGGCACCTTAACTTTGTACCATTGCACAAGATATCTACTTATTTGTATTAAAGAAGCATGATGTATTACATCATGCTGCCTTCTTAAATATGGAAGTAATGCAGCCTGGCACAGCAATCTCTTCAGTGAGCATTGTATCCTTTAACCATGCTTTAGCGCAACTTGAGCCAATACAAAATACTGCATGATAGGTCAAACCTCCTCCCCTGTTACACTGTTCAAAACCACTCAGTGCCTCAACAGGAAAACAGGGTGAGACAGAAGCTAATGCAACGACTGTTAAACTAACAGGCCCGCCAATCACCCTCGTCTTTTCCCCCACCGCATTTTGTTTTGGCTTGTTTAAGAGAGTTCCCCGTAAGAGACCAGGAGAACACTCTTCTTTGAAAAATGAACTACAAAACCATCCTCTCACCGGAATAGCTACCTGCTCCACCATTAGGTATATTTAACTCTTACAACAACAAACTTTATACATCAGTGTATAACCACAGGGCTCTGGTGATTACGTAGAGCTTAAACTTTCACTTTTAGGAACTAGTCCTGCATGTTAGAGCCAAGGTGGTTGAAGAAGCAATGTCTTTTTGCCTTTATAGGTATGATTACAAATCAACTTTTCCTAAAACCTCTTCTTCTTAAGGTATACAATACAACAAAACATCATCCTACATTTTTGTTGAATCTAAGCCTACCCATCATTTTAAGACTTGATCTCTTTTCTCAGTGTTTTGTAGCTGTTTCTTCAAAGAATGAACCTCAATAAGCATTTTATGCAGAAATACAAGCTCTTAGCTTTATCTCTTTTCTGCATCACAGAATTACTCTATTTAGTTTCTGTACAGCCATTCACTGATCTTTTTCTAGTGAGGTAGCATTACTTATATGCAATAGTATAAGTAAACATAAGTATATATGTACTAATGCCTTAGAGAAAATTTCAATACGAAATTAAGCTAATAACTCTTTCTCCCCACATTTTCGTGAAACCAGGGCTGTGAAAGCCAACCTAAGCTGTTAACAGCACCACCACCGCAACTCTGGGAAATGCTCTCTTCATGTAAGCCTCCTCGTTATACAACCAACCAAAACGCAGGTGCTCCACAGACACTCTCAGGTATGCCTCCTTTCTTTAAGCAGCTCACCAGAGTAATTCCTAAAAATAATTAAGCAGTGGAAACCACCAGAATTTGGGGGAAGGAAAAAGAGAGATGTTTTAGGTTTATTTTGTCCATCATTCACTTGCATTTTTACTACTTAGAATTACAATATTACAGTTATAATATCCCGGCTCGAACTGCATTATCAGCGTGACTTAACAGATCTATAGAACTGATATATGCACACAGGCTGGGATGTAGTATTAGTTTAATGGAGATAGAGTGCAAAGTCATACATATAGAGTCTTACGTTACATTAGGTATCCAAGGAAACATAAAGGTTATGGGCTACCCGGGGAAAGCAAAATAGAATTTCCCATATTCCCTGTCACCTGAAACCTTATGACAGAAACTTCATTTTAAATCCAAGCTGCCAGCAGAAAAGACTGTCTTTCATCTGCTTCTTTCCTTTCATTTCTAAAAAAAAAAAAATAAAGTTTTCAAACCCGTTCCCTCATCTGATTCACTGCACATCTGTACAAGCACTGGAGCTGATACAACAGGTATGTGGAACAAGCATCCGGGAGCAGGATAGGTCCAAGCTTCAACGGCAATCCAGACTTCAGCTCCTTTAAAGCAGCTGTATGACCACAGTTGTCATTAATCTGACATTTCCCAATTTTAGCAGGTTCATGTTTCTACAGAAGTTACTTAGGTGACCGACCTTCATTTCAAAGATTACAATAAATGCATTTTTTCCTACATTTTTCTTTATGGCAAATTTAAGATAGTGATTGATTCCCTTGCCTGTTACACAGCAAGATCTGAGTGGAAGAGAACTTGGAACATGGCACTGGGAAGACACTTCTACGTCTTTTGTCACTAACTAGATGCTAGTCTATAAGACAGTGAGACTTTCCGTACAAATAGGGACGGGCAGTAAAGGAATCCCTTTTACCTTTCATTTTCATGGACAGAACTAGGGGGAGAAAGGGAAGGGAGAAAAGAAAGAGGAATAAACTGAACAAGCTCTCCTGTGGGTGTTTGTTCCACTTTGGAGTAAGTTGAGTTTCCACCTGGAGTTAATTAGAATCACAGTTCTGAACACCAGTCCTCCAAATCCCTGTAGCATCCCAGCAGTTGTTCCACGTCCCATGCCATGAACTGCGGTACCCTGAATGATGAGGACTTCAGCATTCTAGGCGGATGTGGAAGAGAGGTGTGAGTCCTTGCTGCGAAGGAGAGACGTGACCCGTGCTGTCTGGAATACGGTGTTTCTGCGCTCTTAAAAAATGTTTTGCTCCATTAATAAGGTTTTCACACTCATCTGGATGGGAAGCAGAAACATTTTAAAAAAAAAAAACCCAAAACCCGGAGGACTACCTTCAGTGGAAAAACAGCTTTTGGACAATCTCTAGTCACAAAGGCTCAGATACACAGCACAGTGCTGGAGAGCTACTCTAGGTCAGGGGCTGCATGCAGACCTTGGAAAGCAACCACTCTTTCCTCCCATAGTTTCTATTCAGTTTTAAATTTGACTTCAGTTCCGTCAGAAACTATAGGAAACTAGCATCCACTTTTATTAAGAATAACCTCATTTCCATGCATAAAATAAGTGAAACAGCAGTCATCGCTTTGGCATTTACAAAAAGCTAAAGCGAACTACTTGAAATTTTGTCCACCTTTGCTTCCTTAAAATCGAATTTCTTATACTCAAACCAGGTAACCAACCTGAATTTTAACTGCGAGTGGTTTGCAGGGCAGTACAGTATTTGTGACACAGATAAACACAATGGAGAACTCTGTTTCTTAAGTAGCTTGTTTAATTTGAGCTAACCAGCAAAAAGTGTTACCAAACCTTGGTATAACAGACAGCCAGTGTCTCTTATTAGTTTTAATACAGAACCAATCACAGGTTGATAAAAACAAAACATGTAGTAGTTCAGTTAGCTTACACTGGTCTGGTAGGTTTCTTAGATACCAGAAGTCTTTTGCAAAATATTTATCAAGGTGATGTACTTCCCTCCCCGTAGTGAAGAGGTACCACGATTCTAGCACCCTCCTAAAACCAATTACCAAGTTCTGACAGATTATTGGAAGAGATTCAGTTACCTAAGTGTAGGTACTGGTGCCACCTCAGATGCCCTACTGTATCCAGCCACCGCTCCAGAATGTGGCGAGTGCGATAGCTGCCAATTCCGCACTTGTGCCCTGGCTAGCCAACCCATCTGAAATGCAACTGCACACCTATGTTCAGGTAGCTAAATCTGACCTGTGAAGGGTTAAAAAAAAAAAAAAGAAAAAGAAAAATCATCACTTCATCTTTGAATCAAATCCTTGGTAAAGTGAGAGAGCTCGCAAGCCACCTGTTACTATTTTCATCCTGGCCGAGAGAATCCAAGTAATTTTCAACTTCCTTAGTTTTACATGGTATCTCTTTCTCTCCTGTCATTCATCTAGATCTCAGCATCACAATTCAGTGAACGCAGAGTGGGTGGATACAGACACATCAGCACATAATATATTTACACTTGTACTGTTCATACTTGGCTCTCCGATGCTGCAGTGATGTGTTTACGTGTTCATCGAAGTCTCAAAATGTTCCCATTATTCTTTACTCACGCCAGCAGTCAAAGCTTTCCAGTTAGAGGAAATGTAACATTTTGGTGGCAAAAAGAGAACTTTGCACTTTACACCTTCCCCCCACCGCCGCCACAATGTGACAGGATATATAGCACACTGTTTATGTCATATGTAAATCATAGCTGACACCTCAGATTACCTATACACGCTCCTAACCTCCCTTCTTCTCTTGGGAAGGATCAGGAACAGACTTTGGGCCAGACACACTGTTCTGCAACAACCATCCCACTCTTAGGCAACTCTTTTCTGCACGACACAGCATACGTGCACGAACAATGAACCGAAGTCTACCATCAGAAGGAAGCAGAGAACAGTTCAGAATATAAGAAACCGCCTTGGGAGAGGGCTGCAGCTGCTAAAAAAAGAACCTAGCCCAGCCTGGAAGAGCCATTGAGAAAGCAGGCTGATGCAATGGGCCAGAAGCAAAATTCACTACCCTGGCACTTCATTGCCTCCATTCTCTTTCTAGTTCCCACCAGTTCCTGTGCACGCCATCAAACAAAATATTACTTAATATTTCAGAGGGAACAAGACACTTTCATAAAGCATTCTTTAATGTTACTGATAACATATACCTACCTAGTAAAGGTAGCTGCGATCAACTACAGCAGTATCAAATCACGTTTTAGACCTAAATTAAGTAATGACCTACAGCTATTTAGCTGGAAGGATGTAAAGCTGGCTAGTAATCCTAGCATTAGGACAATACTAGTACTTTGTATTTATTACCTACCCAAGTGAAGGAGTACTTTAAGTGTTTTGGAAAGATTATGGCACTTCTATTTTTTTTAAATTGCAGATCAAGAGATTAAGGCCCAATCTCCAAAATATCTAGATGCCTAAAAATGCCTACGGGTGCTTAACCAATTTGTCAGAAGCATTTCAGCATTTCTGTATCATTAGACCCATACATTCAGTGCATTTAGAAAGAACTCTTTGGACTAGATTTCACCCTGGTGGTAGTGTCATCCTAGCACTCTGCAGCAGCTTACTTTCTCTTTTGTGCTCACCCTCACGCTCCCAAACTAGGCAAGACATAAGTTTATCCGAGTTCCTAGAATTCAGTTACAGAAATGAGCTTCCAAAGCATGGAAGATGCAGTCTTTGAAACAGACACATTTAAGATTGTATACTGGTCAAGTACGAGGAGATTCGGGAAGAACTATAGCTGACTCTCTCTTTTAAAAAGGAGAAACGCTACACAAAATTAATGTATTTAGTCTCAACACCATGTGAGGTAGAAGTACTTTACAAATGGAGAAACTGAGTACAAGAATGTAAATGGAATAAAGCAGCACAAAATACAATGCAAAATCGAGAACAAAACTCAAGTTGCTTCATCGAAGTCCATTTTGATGAGCAAAGCAGTATTTACCTTTAGAATGCCCTTGAAGATATTAAATACAAATGAAACCAGGTTTTGAAAATTAACGCTGTACTTTGTATAAAAATATGGAGAGTAGCATGACTTGCTAAATAGTCTAGTATATAAAATACCTAGAACTACGTACATTAGTACAAATGAAGAAGTTAAACCTAAATGGATGAAAGTATTAGCACCCTACAGTAAGTTTATTACATTATGTTTTCTCCTAAGGAGTGTGATTCAGGCTAGCTAAGCAAAAGTGGTTTTATACCTTTTTCCTCATCTCATTCTGAATGCCCTCCCCCCTACCCTCAAATCATTCCCTTCTACAGCCTTTTCCAGATATTTTATAGTTCAAGATCATAGCTAAATGTGCTCGATATCACTTTGAAATAAGCAGTTTACTCCTACTGTATAAAGAGCTCTCAGGTCACCCACACAGAGTTCCACGATGACAAGCAGCTACGTTTCAAACTAATCACATTCCTTTCATAAATCCATTCTAAAATAAGGTCAAAAACCCTACTGCCAGTTCAGATCCAGTTTACTTGTAGTTTTTCTTTGGGGGTTTACCCAAAACTCCTTGTAATATTGGAAGTGACAAATTTAAGCAAGTCAACATTGCCATCCTAATTACAAAGTGTAATACAGCTAGAATCCTAAAGTCAGAACCATACAAACTAAGGAAGAAAGTTTTTGTTGTAAACAGCTGTCTAAACAAAACAAGATGTTGTGCAGAAAGGGTACTAGTCTTCAAGAAGAGTTTGGTTTCTTGCTTTTAATTCTTGTACTGGTTGAACAACCACTGCAGTCTTTTTACTCAGAAAAATTGTATGAATTAATGAAAATAAGCAATATTTTATTTCAATACCAGATTTATGGTTTGTGTGTTACACTGGGGCTGCTTGACTGATATTAAACAGATATCTGAAACACAAAATAACATAAATTAGACATGCCATGAGACATGTACAATTAATTTCTACTAAAATGTGGCTAATTAAACCCACTTCTACGCCAATTCTTTTACACTTTTAATGGTGATAGTGACTAGTATTTTAGTAAGAGGGTAAAATTCAATAAAATGTACAAGGACAGCCATACAACTCAAAGATAATGTTTGCATAGCTTCCAATTCCACTGCGAAAATATACCCCCTCCAAAATAGAAATAGGCACTTCATCTTTAAAAATGAAGCACTTTCTTTTGTTCTTCAGTCATCATCAACAGTTGGCTTGATTGTCACTCCTCTTCTGATTTGACCCCAACCAATTAAACTGCAAAAAGAAAAACAGTTTATATTACTTTTAATATAGTAGTCAGAAATATCCAGGATAAATCAACATCCTTCTGTCATGCTTATGACTTCAGTACTCACATTTTGAATTTTCTCCCCTTGTCTCCCACCCAAAATATCCTACAAGATCTAAGGCTGGTTAGTGGAAACACAGAATAAAAAGGGATGATGCATGTTTGTAATCAGCTAAGGATGTACCTTTGAACAGTAAACTAAAAATTTGAAAATTTTGTAACTTATGTTGTATTGGTGGACTCTAACTCTATTCACAGCTCGATCTCTTTCACCTGTGCCTGAAGTGCTGCATTACTTTCAAATAGAAATGAAAATGTGAAAATTCAGACAAGATGACAGTAAGATTATAAACAGAGCTGTAACTTTCAATGAACATGTAACCTATAAAGGTAACTCAACTCTCAGATAAGTTCTACTATTTATATTGACTAAAATGAATGCCCCTTTTACAGGCCACCGTTGCCTCAGAAAAACACACTTTTGAAAAGAAATTAAGATTATGTCCATTTCCACAATCAGCAGGCAGTCCATGTTATTAATACAACTGTCTTTAAAACGTTGCCAATTTCTGGCAAGGAGATACACAGAAACCACATGTCCATCTCAATTTAGTTTGCTAAGCAGTAGAGCCTGTCCCTGGACACCAGAAAAGGAACTAGGTATATTAGCCCAGCACTTCCCACTTTTTAGGACCATATCCATAGGTTATAACTAGTCCACCACCTCTGAATTGACTGTTCCTTGGAATCACTAGTGTATCCTGTTTGCTTGGCCATTTACTGTTAAAACCTCTATGCCTCTACATATTTACTTTCTATTTTATATCTCCTTTTCGTCTCTTGCTTTCTCACTTTCTTACATCTTTTCAGTAGTCTGTTGCCTCAGGCTACAAGTTCCTTCTCACAGCACCAACCGTACATTATCTTTACTCCAACTGGATTTTATTATGCTGCTCTTCCCAGTTTGCCTCCTTTCCCTTTTCTCAACTTTCAGTTTCCTTATGTTGTCTCTTTGTCCTTTTAATACAGCACAGAAGGCAACTTTTTAATAACAGCATCTTTATAGCAGGCTGCCACTACTTGCCCACCCTGTAATCCAGAGACAAGTGGGCTTTTTGGCAAAATTTGGTCATGTTTTTCAAGTGGGAAGTAATCTACGGAAGCAACAAAACTCACATTAAAATTTGCACAGGCTGTCAGTCTATAGCTCAAAAAAAAGTATCATTTCCAATATACATAGTTTCTCCTCTTCCTTCTGCTTTCCCTGACTTAATTTGGGTCCTGTCTTCCTCCCCCCCCCTCCTGTTTCCTCCCCCCCCCCTCCTGTTCAAGACATTATCTTTTTTCCTTGTTTTTTTTTAGAGAATAATCTCTTCCCTAATTTGTCAGCTAGCTCTGAGACAGCAAGCACTAAATTCCCACCTACGCTTTCTTGTTGATCTGAAAAAGAAACATGCATCCATGGATATTTAAAGCTTGGTTCTTTTTCATACAGTAGAGACTTCCTGTAAAAATGGCTATGTTCCCTTATACTACAAGAGCTGTGCAGGGTCAATGAATCTAAATACCCTTATGTTCTTATGATATTCATGTAGTCTTATGGAACACAACAGGAACAGTATGCATAACCATCTAAAGAGAAGTATGGCACTAAGATTAAAATGAATCAACCAATTCTGCTCATCACTTTCAGCCTCCAGATGCTTCTGTGCAGTCAGACATTTTATATTTGTAATCTGAATGGGTCAATCCAGTTGATACTTTCTTCTTTCCTCTCTGCTCACAGTACATAAAATACTCAAACCTTAGAACGTCCCTCCTCCATTCCCCTGCTATTACTTCAAGGTTGCACTAGAAATCACATACAGCTCCACACGCAGAACGCCGTTGACTTAGGTGTGTATAAAGACAGGCTTTGGCTTAACTACTAGAATTTCCAAACTGCTCTGCCAAGATTGCCTACTGTTAGCTCAATTTATGGCACGGCAGTTTTGGCAACAAACCATGAACCTCAGATGTTTCCTTGTCTGTTAACTAATAGATATCTACCTAATTGTAATGCTTCTTCAAAAAGAGGCTAGTAATGAAATGAAGCATCCCATAATAATGGTGTCAATGTGTTAACTACTAGAATTTCCAAACTGCTCTGCCAAGATTGCCTACTGTTAGCTCAATTTATGGCACGGCAGTTTTGGCAACAAACCATGAACCTCAGATGTTTCCTTGTCTGTTAACTAATAGATATCTACCTAATTGTAATGCTTCTTCAAAAAGAGGCTAGTAATGAAATGAAGCATCCCATAATAATGGTGTCAATGTGTTAGGAGAATCCAGAGGAATGTTTAAAACAGACATACACTTCCCTATTCTAGAAAAAAATCAGATCCAGGTATTTTTTTGTTAACAATGTAACTACCAGGTACTCTACCAATTTAGCACCAACTTACCGCCAGTGTTTCTCAACTCTTCGACTCAGGGCAATTTTTTCTCCCACTTCTGTGCATACTGGGTTAGTTAGCACAATCTTCCCCAAATCAGCCTTTACTGCACTGACTCTCCCTCCAGTAGATAAGGATCCTATGTTTACCATTAAAACCCCACCACCCCCCCCCCCCCCCCCGCCAGTGTTTCTCAACTCTTCGACTCAGGGCAATTTTTTCTCCCACTTCTGTGCATACTGGGTTAGTTAGCACAATCTTCCCCAAATCAGCCTTTACTGCACTGACTCTCCCTCCAGTAGATAAGGATCCTATGTTTACCATTAAAACTTCGTTCTTCGATAATTTTTGCACCTGAAGACAGACATATAAACCTCTGAAACATAAGCTTTAGTATTTAAAAAAACATACCACAGACAATATTGAGTATCTTCTGTTTCCTTCCTGCCACAAAACAAAAGATATAACTGAGAAATGCAAAAACTATAAATACTCCCCCACACAGTGTCAGTGGATAAAGTTTATATGTGAAAGGACAAATACGTAAATATGTTGCGCATGTAGTACTGCAGGTTCTTGGTATGATATACTTTCTTGGAATTTCTCTACATTTTCTACAAAACATACTGAAGATTGCACATACTGTATTAAAAGCGTAAACAGTCTCAGATACTGCTACAAACTGGAATGTTATACCATTCTTTTAAATAATCTGGATATTCTCATTTCCCTTATGCCTACATACATCAAAATGATTTCTCAAAAAATAATTCATTTCACAGGATAGAGAGCACTGAAGCACTTAACTTACTGTTGCATGAAGCAGTTTACATATTTTAATGCTAACAGGGAAAACTATGATCTTTTAATTTGATTTGTGTAAAACAGACCATGGAACATGAGACTGTGCCATGCATCAAGTTCAGTTTCTTTTCAACTACAATGTTTCAAAAATACTTAGCTTTAAAAAGTTCTTCAGAAAGAGAATCTACAAAAAGCAGGTAAGTAGGAAGTAGATCAGTACATATGTAAAACTAATTACTGCACAAATGAATAAGCTGATAGCAAAGGAAAACAACTACCAGTATGTTTAGAAGAATACCTAACTTCAGGACACGTAAATATTTTATGCTACTTTAAACTACTCTGATATGAATTCCTACTCCTCTGAAAAGCATTCTTCTACAATATTAAATAAGCAGATAAGTTTAGTGGCAAGTATATATGAACAGGGAGACAAAATTACTACGTAAGATCAAAAAACGTATATACTGATAGAACTTATCACAAGAAGAGAAGTCAGGAAAAATGAAAGGGGTACAGACCTTCGCAGCTTTCTTGTCTCCTTCAGTGCGCACACCTAATAGCCGTCTCAGCAAGAAATAGGAAATTTCTAGCTCTGTAAATATTTCCGGTAGTGCTCCAACTGCACCAAGAACTTGGCCTACCATTCGGTCAGCCCGACACAAAGTTGGATCAATCTTAGTTCCAACACCTACAACACAACAAGGAAAGTCACAAGGAGTAACTGAAAGGTAGCTGTCACATTCACATATTAAAATAGTTGAAGGAGATCCAAAACCAACAAACTGAGAACGTACTGGGAATTCCTTATTACCTGCACAGCACTTTCAGAACGTCAGCAAGACTGTGAGCTCTGTCTAAACAGATAAAGAACTATTCTACTGTTAAAGCTGGTACAAATAACAATGCAAGTTGATCTGCACTGGCCAGTGACGTTCAGGAAAATTATTTATTAAATATCTAATTTTCACACCCATATATGAATTATTTGAAATGGCTCATAGCCTTTTTGTTTACTACACTGAAACCTATTGTTGAATGAAACCAAGTGTTTTCAGTAAGCATGAAGAAATAAATCTTTTCATAAGAGAATATTCTTACCTATAAGACCCCCTGGAGCAGCATATTGTAGATCATTGTGTTCGGCAAAGAGTGACACAATTTTGGAAAAGATTGGCTTGCACATGAGTTTTCCTTCACTGTCCTTGGACACAATACCAGGCCGCACCTCAATTTCCTGACCCACCTAATTACAGAAGTGAAAAAGTGATTAACTGGTTGTTTCACAGGAAGATAAAGCTAACCACTAGTCACAGATAAGACCTACTTATCCCAAGATCTACTATTTATACAAGTCCTTGGTTCTGGGCTACTGTAGAACTTCTAGGAGTTCTGTTGCACTGTTTACTGCAAATTGAACAATACTGAAAGCTCTGCATCTTATAGCCAATGTAACAATTGATTTTCTTTTCAATACAATTTGTAACACTGCTTTAGCAAAGGATCTTTATCAGGAATAACTCCAACATTTAAATTTTAGTTTAATTTTTTAAAAGGGCATTTCATTCAGAAATGTCACAGCACTGAGAAAAATTGAGTTAATTCAATCGGTGTAACTGATCAGCATCAGTAAACCACAAGACAAAGAAAATACAAGTTGTTTGAATGTTCAAAGCTGTAGTTTGCTTTCCAGTCTAGCAGAGCAACTTTTAAAGCTTCCATCTATTGACGGTATCCCACAAGCAAAATAAAAAATCAAAATATACAGTATACTTAAAAGGGGAAGTGGGACCTGTGGGAACCCACACACTTTTAAAGTTCTTTTGCTCCCCTCTTTTCCCCAATAATTCAGCAAGTAAAAGTGGTAGGACAGAAAAAAAGTAACTCCCTCAATTTTTATAAGCAATGAAATCAGTACCATTATTAGCAAAAGCTAAGACTACAGTAACAAAAATATACTTAAAAAATAAAATCAGTGTTTCTTGTTCTGGTATTTTAAAACAGGAAAGTAAAAATGAGGCACAGACAGAAAGGATAAGTGCCAGCTGACTGTACTCTCGTTTAAAAAAAATTCAATTATACAGATTCATTTTGTACTAAGCATGCAAAAACTCTACTCATTGTTATCATTACAAATCTCTGGACAAGAGAGGGAAAAGGTTACCTTTAACACACCCTTTAGAATACTGCCACCAGCTACACCTCCCTTAAGGTCATCAACTTCACAGCCAGGCTTGTTGACATCAAAAGATCTAATTACTGAAAAGAATAGACCATAACCAGGTTTATATTTAAGATCAGGTTTTTAAAGAATTAGTGTCTTTAGCAACTTTGACTGCTTCCCTATTCCTATGAAGGTATACACATATTTATAAATATTACAAAAACATAATTCAGGAAGAACACCAAAATATGATGAATATTTTATTCCCAATTTTTAAGTATATAGTTGATTTTCATTCTCAAAACCATTTAAGCTGCTCATATACATAAGTGTTTTTTAAAACTGTTTCTGCATGGCAGAAATTAAGTTAAAGATCAGTATCTGAAAAAGAAAGCACTGATCAACTATATTACAAAAGCCCTTCAATATTCACAATGTCAATTGTGAATACTGGAACCTTGTTTTAATGTAGTCAATTTTTATGCATTCTGAACATGTTTGGTAGGTCTCCCATGTTTTATGTGGAAAAAGGACAAACAAATGGATTCATCGTAGTGGAACTGAATTTCGTAATATGCTGGACAAGAACTGAGACTTTGACAATTATATCCAGGAGACAGGAGACTAACACAGAAAATCTAACCAGGCTACCTCTAAGATTTTCATGAAAACAATTTAATTTTCAAATTCAGCAGTTTGTCAGTACTTTGTTAAATTAAATTTAAATTCATAGCAACTAAAGGAATGTTTTTAAGACATAGATAAATTTCTCATCTTTATTGCATTTTAGTGCAATAGAATATACACAAAACCCAGCAATTACCTCAAATAGATTTAACTATAGCAATTAACTGAACAAACAATACAGCTCTCGGAAAATACGCAAGTTTTAAGAGCGCACTAAGTGCTCCTTTTAAACCTACCTCTTTTTAGAGCATTCAGCAACATGCTATTCTAAGTGTAGATACACATAGTAAATGGTTAGCTACAAAAGCCCAGACCTAAGCATTTACATACCAATAAGCCTTGGTTCAGATGTGAAGTCTCGCAAAGGGACTGGGATTTTCTTCACTATATACTCGCAAACTACCTCAATGTTGTATTTCAACTGTGCTGAGATTGGAATTATTGGAGCTCCTTCTGCAACTGTACCTAAAACAAAATCAAGTTCAACATCAAGCCTTAATATAGTATTTACAGCAACATGACCAAGTGCTCTACAGTGTTAAAAATACTAGTGAATTTCAAGGCACATTTTATGTGTATTTCCCAAAGCAGTACGTATCAGAGCTTTTAGCCTTCCATTCAACATTTTAGCTCAAACCAGCCAGACCTACTTTTTGAGGCATTCTGAAACAACCCTCATGTTGCCTCTGGATAACTGTGTGCTGAAGAGCTTTACAGTTGCTCTCTGAACACTGTGCAAGATAATCTTCTGCTCTAAGGGAGAATTCACTTCCTACATCGTGATCAGAAATATTCTCAAGATAATTTCCTCAGAGAGATTGGATATCTCAGTATTTGATACATCAGTATTAATTTTACAGTCAGATTTCATTCTGACAAACTAAAATTCCTACCAATTTAACGATATATGTTTTCTAAGTTTTGCAATAGAATTACATATTTTAGAAAAATCCTAATTTTATGGAAGGATGCATTTACTTATCAAGGCCTGTTAAATGTTACTTGTTTTAATTATATCTACGTTTCTTGTGATAACTCCAGTTCTTACAAACTCCAAGTTTACACATCAAGCCACTCTGACATAGCTGTTATGTATGAACTGCTTATGCAAGGCAACAATTCTGAACTTACAAAAAAAAACCCCAGACAGACCCATTGGCTACTTTTGATGGTGACAATCTAGCTCTGCAGCTTTTCACATACCCCAGCTAAAGCAGATAAGCAAGGAAAACAGTGGAAGTTCCTGGGAAAGATGAAACTTTATGGACAGAGTAGAATAACACTGCCTGAACTGGACTTACAGAGAGAGATGAAAGACCAATCTTTTGTGATTAGATAAAGGTAACTAACGCATTTATACCTACAAGGTGCCCCTAACAAGTACTGCTTCGTTCTCTCCTGCACTGCAGTAAAATCGCAGTACAATCCCTAGCAAAGAAACAATCCGAGAAGAGACAATACCAAGAAGAAACCACAAATTCAGTGAAAGCTACTAGACAAGAGCTCTTGCTATTAGTTTCACATCAAGAGCTCTGACCACCAGCCATAACATTTTACATAAGCAGTCTGACACGAGTAAGAAGTACAACTCCAATGGTCTACTTTTCAGATTAGCAGACTATGTACAACAGCATCATCTAAGCAGGGGAAGCTTTTTTATAAACATATAGAAAACCACTATGTCCATGTCCCAACACAGAAGAATTTCCACCATTAACTGGATTTCTGCTGTTGAAAACTTACCTTGTACAAATGCAAGAATCTGTTCATACTGTTCTTTAGCCTGGCTCTCCTTCACCAAATCAATCTTATTCTGTAGAATCAAAATGTGTTTCAGTTTCATGATTTCTATAGCAGCTAGATGTTCTGAGGTCTGGGGTTGAGGGCATGACTCATTACCAGCTGGAAGAAGAAAAGTGACTGCAATATAGAAACTACAAAGATAGACAAAACTCCTACAGTTAGGACATCTACTTTCCATTGTGTCTTTATAAAAAAAGACAGTCAGCTCTCAGTAAGCTACATGTGAAACATCCAAGTTAGTAAGCACGTACTCTTCTCCAGAAGTGCTGGCTTTACCACCCACACAATACATGACAGATGAGAGGTTGCTAGAGTCCCTCATTCTACTTCCCAATAAAAACATTTACAATTTCCAAAGATACTGAGAGCTAACTTGTGTCTACTTGACTTATTCCATCCCCTAAGTCTCTAGACATCTCAATGCTGACTGTAGCAAAATGGACAATTCACCTTTAAAGAAATATCTTAAAATTCCTTGGTGTTTTTTTTTCATCACCAAAGCCGTAAAAATGCCAAGATCCCCAAACTGTACAACACACAATAAATACATGAAGTACGTGAATAGGGCAGTTATCAGCATGTTTTGGATTTCAGCCATCCAAGAAGCCAACTTTGTCCTGATGTGCCATTATGGTGGCTAATCTTGAAGTTTGGTCTATCACACTTTCTAGACCTAAACAGGCAGGAGGCATGACGGCTTATCAGCTATCTCAGATGATTTAAACTACAATATCTGAAGCTGTTCTTGTTTGTTGACAGGCCCTATCCAGATAACATAATTGCTATTTATCACTGTAGAGCACCACATTGTTCTATAGACATATAAAAATGAGTTTTACTCATTTCCCGTTGTTTGCAAATCAGAACAAAAATTGTATGAATTGAGATAAATCTCCCATACCTTGATTTTGTCCATATTTATCTGAGTTTTTACTGTTGGTACTGATTTTGTGGACTCTCCTGCATGGCTAAGGCTATGTATTTAAAGCAAACTGAAGCTTCAGAGAAACTCAAAATATACCTGTAGCTAATGTATTTCCATAAAATGATATAAATTTTACAGTACTATACCACTACAAGGTTTCGTCTTTGCCAATTAATCTATCAATTGGGCCAGCTACCAGACTAATGAGTATATATAGCTATGTTTAAAAAACCCCCACCTTGTTAGGGTACATTTTTGTTATAGCGTAACTTAATTTTCTTTAACACATCTCAAAAGCATTCACTGGTTTTAATCGCTCACCCGCCCCACTGAATTTTAAAACCCATATAAAGTTGCTTCATGATATTAAAAAAATAGAGCTCTGCTTTTGTGTAGCAATCATTACCTATCAACAGTAAAGCTGCATCCATTACTGCTGCACCGTTCAACATAGTAGCCATCAAAATATCATGGCCAGGACAATCCACAAAAGAGACATGCCTGTTGTAGAAGAAGGTTAAAAAGAAGTCCAAAAGCCAATTATCAACAATTTCTCTGACTGATTTATGAGTGGCTAGGCAGACACAAAGGTTAAAAGCATCCTTAAAATAGATAGATAAAATAAACATTTCAAGACAGATGCTGAGACGTAGTATCTTGAAAGTATTTTCGTAAGAACACAAAGACTACTGAATGGCTACTGAATAGTTTTTCTGAGTTTTAAGATTCGATACCATATATCCATACTAGGTACTGCTTTAATATTTCACATATTCACTTGTAAATTAGACTAGATTTAAATGCACCAGAATAATAAAAAAACCCCAAACACAACAAACCAAAAACAACAAACCACAGGATTTCTCTTATCTCTTAAAAGACGTCTCCCATTCTCCAATTTTAGAAAATTATGCGTCTTTAATTACTCTATTATAATTGCATTTCACTTCCAAGTTTTATCTAGAGACAACGTTACAGCTCTTATTCCGAACCTTATGATTTCATTGTGCAGACCACAATAATTGATTCACTACATTCTTGCCTGAACCTATTCAGTGAAGAAAACTTATTGCCTTGTAGCATGCCACCAAAAAGCAAGGGACTAACTTGCTGCTTCGCTGACAATGTTAAAAATCTACTATAACCAAATAAACAGTAAGATAAAGAATCCAAAGCTTTTAGCCAATAGTTTAACAACGGCTGCATGACTGTCACACTCCAACAGAAGTTATTGTTAGAACAAGCGGTCTACTGGGAATTTGAGGAAAGGAAGGAAATACGTGATTACAACAGTACGTGTATTTTACACGTAAGCATGAACTAGGAATCTTGTCGTACAACAGTCTTTGTGATTACTCTCATCTGAGCAATCATTGCAAAGACCCATCTAACAACTGTTGTGGTTACTATGCTTGCATAATGACCATGCTATGCTTTCTTAGAAATGAAGTAAACAAAGGACACCTGGCCCCCACTTAGAGGCCTGATCTCACATTAAGTATCAGGTTTTCATAGATTCATTTTAAGAACTTTGAAAACTTTTCTGCCTCTAGGAAGAAAAGTTTAACAAAAATCAGCCTCCAGAAAGGAATTTTAAAGATGTGTTTGCATGGTCCACATTAGTTCTCATTCTAGTGGCTTTAAAATGTACTTATATTAATAGTAGGAAAAAAAAAATCATTTCACTTCAGAGTCCTGCAAATACCCGATGACAGAGAGACAGTTGTGCTCTACTGTGGACTGTGCATCACGACCAATAAAAACAAGGCAGTTTAGATGATACCTTAGATCAGGGGTGTCCAGCATCTAAGAACATGTGGTCTGCCATAACAATTCATTCAGCTTGCAGCTCAATCCTGACTATTTTCAGTTATGTAAAAGGAAGCGCACATAAAGTAAACACAATTTATACCCTTAATTTTACAGCAGTTACCTGACTAGTTTAAAGTTCCCTTTGGTGCCAGGAATATCTGTAGGGAACTCATCTGGGGTGCTGCTTCCACAGGATCGGTAACACTCTGGCCGGGAACAGCTTGGGTCATCCAGCTTGTAAATCTGTCAGTAATTTTTAAAAATTGAGAAAAAGTTTAATTCATCAAGGGTTAGCTATTTATAAGCTTACATCCACCCTGAAATATACTAGCAACATATCTGCTAGATTTATAGAAATGACTCACCTTTGCATTAGCATAACCCAGCTTGATTGTGATATTTCTTTCCAGTTCATTTTTAAATCTGACAGTATGAACTCCAGATATAGCTTTGACTACTGTCGACTTTCCATGGGCTACATGACCAATTGTACCTATGTTTTAAAAGCAAATGTTTGTCAATAAACCACTGTTTAATTTTGTGCAATGTTCCATTACGATCAACACATAATTACCCCAAACTCTCTGTAGCCATTAAGTCCAGAGCTCCCATCAGAAGCATGTATGGGTTTAAACAAACAAGATCCTAAATTGAGCTCCCAATGGACAGACCTTTGCATTTTCATGAAACTCATTTCAATGCTTAATTTTAAGGTAAAATACACTTTGCTTTAGCAACTATTCCCCACTTCATTCAACAATGTTCTTGGAAGTAAAATTGGTGCTTTTCAAGTTAAAAGGGTTTGACAAGTCTTCTCCTGCGTCTTGACAAAATTTATAATAAAAACACTATATCTATATTACTGTCTGTTCCAGTAAGAATTTCTTAAAAATGTTGTCACATAGGTACCATATGCTAGTGCATGAGCACCAGAAAGAGTCACATGAATGCCCCCCTTCTTTTTAGAAGTTTGTTTTTACCTATATTAATTGTTGCTTGTCTGCTGATGACTTCTGGTGAAAGAGGCGTCAACTTGGTAACATCCTGTATGAGGGAGATTTTAGAATTTATTCATCTTGTATCTAAAAGTTTAGAGAGTACTATATGTATTTTCTTAAAAATTATCCAGTAGTTCTCTTCGGCAAAATCCAACCAAGCTCATTAAAATAATTCTAGATATGCATTCCGGTCTTTTAAGTATGTGAAATAGGACAAAAAGTGAACAAAATCCTGACTGTAAATAAGTATAGGTTGCAAATCAAAACACTGACTGTAAATTGGTATAGGCTCAAGGTGTTAAAGAAAGATGAAAGTAAACAAAAAAAACTCTAAAATAGCTCTAATGCACAAAAACCACCCTTATCTACCTCCAATCTTAAAATTACACATAACAAATTCAACTAACTTTCCATGGGCTACATTGTGAACTGCACCTATGTTTTAAAAACAAAGGTTTGTCAATAAACAGTTGTTTAATTGGTATAAGGTTCCATTACAGTCACTATATAATTACAACTAACACTTTGGAGTCAGTAAGTCCAGAGATTTCATTAGCGTCATGGATTTATTTTTTTTTTCTTTAAATGGCTACTTTTTCCTCAAATACTGTTATTTCTACTTTAGGTACCAGACAAAAATTCTGCTGTCCTAAATAGACTGTTGCATGAACCCACTGGTAGCACCTGGCAAATCAAAGCACTTAGAAATACATTCTGTATAGTTAAAAAGACAACTCTGAAAGAGTAGCTGGTTGGTTGTTTTTTTTTTTTTAAAGCTGTTTGTCCAAATATCAGACAAATGTTGAAATCCGCTGAAATGTTCCTCTGTACTATTTTTGAAACTGTTTACAGTTAATTTCCATCCTGCACTGAATTCATATGGATGAGCTGCTCAGTTCAAGCAAAAATTCACAATGCCAAAAGAGTCCTCAGTGCAGGACAGGATATAAATATTTTGCTAAGATACAAATAACACACACACATTAATTGACATTAAATCGTGTATTGTTACACTGTTACATGCAGGTTCTGTGCATAACAATCAAATAAACACATCTGTGTAAAAATGTAAGCTCACTCATTCTATTCTCAACTATTACATGAATAAAATGTTCACATTCAATACAAAACAAGTTTTGTCCACCTAACCCAGGCAATTCAATTTATATTTCTTGCATATCTAACTTAAAATGACTACACGCACTGAAGTCAACCATGGGAACATGACCTGCAGATGGCACCATCTAGTAGGGTGACAAGCACGTAAGCATGATGCAAATCCTGTCATCAAGAGAATTGTTCCTGGTGCACACAATTATGCACGCATGCTATTTTTTCCTCAAGACTGGTATAAGGCTAAATTCAGCTATAAGCTCCAGTCAATTGTAAGCATTCAAGGGCCAGCTGAAAAAGTAGAGAATAGGCCTTAAAGGTAATTCCTACTGACCTCCCAACTAGGCCTATCTGTGCTCTTTCCGACTGGCAAATGCCACGGTCAACAATGAAAGGTTGTTGACCTGGCAAATGCCACGGTCAACAATGAAAGGAAGTAAAGAAACTCTCTGAAATTAGTGAGATGCTTCAATAACGAATATCAACATGCTTAGCTATAACACAAAAAGAATTCTTGTGCTCAAACCCCAAGAATAGCAAACATTATTCCTGTAAAGACAAATAAGCTCTTCTAGCTTGCTGAAGACCAGGGAGGCAGCAATAGGATTTTCGACTGGTTTTATCTGCATATATGTGCAATACGTGAAGCAGCCCAGGCAAGACATTTAATAGGCAAGACTACCACAGCAAGAGACCACTGCAACTGATTTTCTTGGTAGTCAAGAAAGTTTCCTCGGTAGACCAACCAAGACGGGGCTGGCAACCAATCCATCTAGCCCGCTCGGGAACAGAACGCCAATTTATGACACCACTTCGGAGAGGAAAGAGCCTTTAACACCAGTCAGCAGGACAGCCCTTACAAGGAGGAAACTGCACGTCTCCACCACTGCCACACAAAGGCTTCACCCGCAAAGCCAGGACGCCAACCCGCCGAGCTTTGGACCCACCTCACCAGCAAGCGAAAGGCCTCATCCAGCCAACCCAAACCCGCTGCGACCAGCCTAACCTGCTCCCAGCGCC
>NW_008795041.1:4478944-4482847 GCF_000699145.1 Aptenodytes forsteri | reverse complement strand
CGCACGCGCGGGGCGGGGCCGCGGCGGCGGGAGGGGGCCTTGCGCCTGCGCCCTGCGCCTGCCGCCGGGTAACGGTCGCGGGCTGCGGGTGGTGCGGGGCTCCTGAGGGGAGGCCCTGGGGCGGGTGAAAACGCACCGCTAGGGAGTACGTGCGGGTGGTCTTACACACAGCTTTCAGTTGCTGCTGCTGGAACAAATGTCTGGGGAATCCGCGCTTCGAAGTATTTCTCTGGAAAGGGGATTGTCTTTTGTCTACGACAGGCCGGCTGGGCCCGCGGTTACTTTGTGCTGTGCGTACCACATACGTAAAATACTGCCGTTGCTTCGGTAGGGTGATCAGGATGGGGACCTAGTTTGGTTGAAAGGTACACCAAAAAAAGGAGATTCATCCTGTGTTTATGGTTTATAACAAATGTTGATGCATGTCTAACAGCATGACAGTGTAGGTTTAGTTGGGGCAGTGAGTGGGTGTGATACAGAAAGGAACATGGGGGTAAAATCGAAGCCAGATATGCTTGTATGTGCTGGAAGTGAGCATATCTAATTTGAGGTCTGATCAGCTTATCAGCTTGAACAGTAAAATGCCACTCTGCATATGTTAGTAATCTCTGCTGGCCATCAGCCTGATAAGATTTTGAATTTCAATCTTTCTCTTGTTACTGTCTTTTGTAGGCTGAGTGTACTACATTTATAAGTATGTAGTAAGTATGTGTAAGTATGTAGTACGTGAGTGTTACGGAGACCATATGCATATAAGACCCTCCCGCAAGATATGCACAGCTTGAATCTTTTGTACCAAACAGCTAAAAACCCCGCCAAATGCGTGCTGTTTTCAGAGTTGGGTATGACATAAATGCTTTAAAAATCTAATAAAATCCCTGATCCAGTGATGAGAGCCAGCTTAGAGGTTCGACAGAGACTAAAGGCTAAATTCACAACCCTGCCCCGTGGAAAATTGAATTGACTTCTCCTTCATGGAAACTTCTTAAAGGCATAGAGGTTGCTACTAATAGGATTTCTTCCATGATCAGAGAAACAGGTTTCAATGTAAGTAACCAATTATGTCAAATACATGCACACTCATCAACGGTGGCTTTACCTGCTGGAAAATGTGACGGTTCTCAGATTTTGCCTGGCTAACTGCCTGGGTCAAAAAAACAGGTTTGGAGCAGACAACCATGTGGTTGAAATGCGATGATGGAAATCTGTGTAAAACTGGTATGCCTGGTTTAGCAATGCTTGTCACGTCCCGCTTTCGCAAATACTACTATTTCCATTCTTTCCTGATACAAGAGCTAGGAGTGAGTTTTGCTGTATATACCTAGAGCAAATACATTGCCAGCGTTCTCGTTTTTAAGAAATGAATGTGAAAATGTGGTAAGAAACCTTACAGTAAGTATAATGGTGTTGCCAATGACAAAATGTATTTTGTCTTGCAACCCAATAATTTTGCACATTGGTCTGGAAAATAAATTTGCGTATCTAATCTTCATCAGGCCACATGATGTTTTCAATTTTGTATAAAATATGTCACTTAGGGGAAAAACGATAGATGCTTATGACCGAGATACACAAAGTATAGTGGGAACATGATGCAATACTTGGTTGTAGTTGCCTCGACGTCCAGGCACGTATAATCACTCTTTTATGAAAATGAACTGAAAATACTAGACTCCGTAGTTACTTAGCTGTTTAAATTATGCAATAATGCAGTGCAATGTAAAATTATGGAAACAGTTTTTGTCACATTTGCAGCAGCCTTTAGAAAGGATTTAATCCTTGCCAAGAACTCTGTCAGGAATCTGAAAAAAAAAACAACCCAGACCCTGTTGCTCCTATTTTAACAATGAGATTATACATTTTACATGCTCTGAGATAGTCTTGTTACTTTGATTCACTGTATTTGGGAATATTTGTGGTATGAAGAAAAACCAGGAAAGTCTGAAGACTGCAAATGTCTAAAGTAGGTAAAAACATTTCTAGAAGTTGTCAAGTACATTATGCATATACGTATAAATTAAATGTTTAAAATTACTCAAATGAAATGGTAAACAGTGTATTAATATAACTCAGAAACGTATGTCCAGTGTTTTATTCATTGCAATAGTCTCATTTAAGCCAGTAGGAACTACTTAGTAACCGACTTTGTACAGATGCCTGAATCAGCCCAAACCTCTATGTAAATTAATGTTAACCAAGGTAATGTTGATGCCGCTGGTCGTTGTCAAGGGCCCAAATTTAACACTCACATTTTTATTTAGGAAATTAGAATTAAGGTGTTATTAACATATTTTGGTTTTTCAGTTGTCCAATGTAAAGGAGATTTTTTTTTTTGGTGCTTTTAAATGTTGAGAATAAGTATGTCAAAGCTGTCGGGCTTTTTTGTTGGGTTTTTTTTTGGTGAGGTTTGAGGTCGTCTTCTGTGGCAGTGTGTAGGAGAGACCTGAAAATCGTCTTACACCTCAGCTTGCCACAAACTGCAAATGGCGAAATGACAGTCAGGTAAAACCAAAACAGTCCTGCTAGCTTTTTCCGCCCTCACTGACCTGTGAAGTTCAAACATCCGAAGAGGGCAGAACGATGCATGAAGTTTTGTTTGTATCATTTCTGTGTATGAGAAACTTACTTTCTACTCCAGTTTTTCTGTGCTGAAGCGCGAGATGTGGGCGGGTACGTGCTTGGTACAGCAGAAGATACATCCTATGAATAAGGGAGAGAATGTCTTCCCTTTGAGACTTAGGCGGCAGGAAGGGTAGCTGTCTTGGCAGAGTCAGTACGTAAAGGCTGGTTGTTTCACCGTAAGCGCACAAGTAGCAGGTTTTCAAACAGCGACTGGGGAGATGGGGCAAATGTACCGCGTGAGCGAGCGGATGAGGTGGAATAGCATGGAGTGGGGAGAGGTCAGGCCGTTGGGATGAGGGAGTGAATGGGAGCAGGTGGATTGTAGTGTGGAAAAAGTGGGCGGTGAGGGAGCAGCAGGAGGGCAGAGTGGGAATAGCAGCGGGAAGTCTTTTGTGAAGCGGTGCATGCCATAGCTGGTTCATTGCGTGAAGCTGTGAAAGGTGGGAAAGACGTTCAGCCTGGGGGTGGCAGCTATAGAGGAGGTACGCTCTTGTTTTATAAATCAAGAATGGGGTGGGGGTGGTAGCGAGAGGCTGAAAATAAGCAGCGAAGGGGACGGGAATGGCAATAAACAGGAGAGGATGGCAGCGTGTGGCCTGCTATTTAAGGCAGCGACTGACATAGGAGGTGACGGGGAGGTACGTAGCAGGTAGCGAATGGTTTGGGGGTGGCAGTGGCAAACCGAAGGTCCACATTGCTTAGTTCAGCTCTTAGAATAAAGTCGCAGTTTGCCAGGCAGAGGCAAGAAAGAGAAAGCAAGGAGGTGATGTTTGTGCCAAGGCAAAGCCCTGTTCATCCCATGCTTGGCTGACGTTCCCCACGCTGAGCGCCTGTGGCCGGCGGCCCTGACCCGTTGGGCTCTGGTGACCCGGTTCCCACGCCGGCTGGCCGGGCTGCCCGTGGCGAGAAGGCAGCTGAGATCGGCCTGCAGCACCTGCAGCTGGCCAGGTGTCAGGGCAGGAGCTCAGCAAGCTCCGGACAGGGGTTGCTCTTGCCCGGGGCGGGTTTTGGCTCAACACCCCCGCGGGGCTGCTGCCCGAGAAAAGCGAGAGCCGCAGAAGCGTTGAGGAAAGGGGCCGTGGTTTGCAGCGGGACCCGGCCTGCAGGCTGAGGGGTGGAGGAGAGCAACACACCCTTGAGCCACCAAAAGTGGACGCTTGCGGATGAGCGTCCTCACGAGCCAGGCGCAGATGATGCTCGTTGGTGCGCTTTCCCAAGCCCCAGCCATGCGCGGCCTCCGCTAGGCTCCGGTAAGGGGCTCCTCTCCAGGGGCGTGCCCGG
>NW_008795041.1:4445638-4477991 GCF_000699145.1 Aptenodytes forsteri | reverse complement strand
GCCGGGCGCCCCTGCGGCGGCACGTCTCTAACTCCGAGCCCGCCTGCCGCGTTCGCCGGGGAGCTCGGCCTGCGAGCGTTCGCTCCCAGCGGAGTGGTGCTAAACGCGTCAAGCAGACAAGCTGAAGTAGGTCATCTGAGTTCCTACCCCGAAAATGGCTATTTCGCGATCAGCGACGTCGGGGGAGGAAAAAGTATCTGTGAGCGGAACGGGTAGACTTCCGCTCACGAGCGGTACTGAGCTTTGACCTATTCGGTAAATGCTTCAACGTCGCTTAAAAATTCGAAGTTCTTGGGGTTTTTGTTGTTTGTTTTTTTGGGTGGGTTTTCTTTCTTCTCCTTTAGAAGAAGAATAGGGGAACCATAAAGCTGTTACTGGATAAAAGGGCAGAACTACTGAAGTCTGGCTTCCTGTTGACTTCTTTGTTGTGTATGGCCGTCCCTAAGATAATAACCCAGCTTTTTCACCACCATTGCCCCAGTTCACGCTCAGATCCCCTCAGCACACCACCATGCACCAACATCCTTTCTGTCTTTTTCCTTCCAACACCTAGCCAATGTGTTTAATTTCTACCACATGTCCGATACTTTCCCACTGTCACTCATCTTTCACTTTCCTTAATTATACCCTGTGGCTGGTTTGGATCTACAGGTGTCAATTTGCCTTTCAGCGAGCAAAGCAGAACAGATAACTGTTGAGCTCACACCGGACACACCGGATCTTTTTCATTTATCTAGCTGCCAATTTGGGGGAAATTTGTGGAAATGTAATATGTTTGTGATTTCTGTCTTTCTGACAAATGAGGTTGACATTTGGCAATGAGGTCAAAAGCTGTGTGTCTTGAACAAAAGGCACAATCTCATTAATTTTCTCAGAAGATGCTAAAAGTATCAAATAAGTTAGCAATAAATATACAGATAATAACAAAAAGACAATTGTAAGGGGTAGTTCAACTGTCTTAATTCAGATTAAAATTATTTTTACTAATATAGTTTAAATACTACTTGTAGCTCATTACCTTTTTATTATGCTAAAAATTTATGTGACAAGAATCCAAACACTTTGATATCAAAAAGTAGGATTAGATTCTTGCTACTAAGAAATACTTCACTTGCTACTTTTCTGTATAAAATACATCTTGATTTTTCTTGATAAATATCTTCACAATGAGAAAATCAACTTTTATTAATAATTTTTTTCTTTCATTTGGAAAAATTAATCATTATAGAAGCCACAAGAAATGTTGGCACTCGGGATAGAGCAGTCCTGTCCACTTTGAGAGCAGTGGCAAATCTGTAGTTTTCAACACGACCATCATTTAACTTTTAAGTATTAGTGATACAAGTTTTTCTAGTTAAAGACAATTCTCATTCTTACAGATATATTAGAAATATTTTATACTGGGCACCTGTTCCGGTATCAGTAAATGTAATTGGAAGAGCATTGAGCTGAGCTTGCTCTACGTTCAGGAGCATGTTTTTCTACAGGTAGTGATGCAATGATCTTTTAGCCGAGTGGTTTAAACTATCTTAATGTCTGTGAAGTGCAGTTATGTCATCTGCATAATGGACTAGTACAATGAGAAACTAATGTATATCTCATTGATGTTAATTCACAAGACAGAAGCTGAGTTTAGATTCAGTTGGGTGAAGTTAAACTGGTCAAGTAACTACAGCTGATGTGTATGTCTGGCAGTCTTAAAATGTTTGTCAAGCAGATACTTTCACCAGAATCCTTTTGATAGTCATCCTAAAGCTTGATTTAAGGGCTGAGCTGGGGACCATATCTTATTCTCTGGTGGCTAGTGTTGTAAAATGGGAAGTTTCTGCATATAATCGATTAGTATTAATCTAAAACAACGTATGTGAAAACTACTCTTAAGCAGTATTTTAAAACAGAATGGTTCTGATCTTTTGTGTGTGTGTGCTTGTAACATTTGGATCCTTCTGTGCAGAAAGACTGAATCAGGTTATAGTATAAGTTTTTAAGAACAGAGTAAGATGAGCCGAGAAAGCTATCCATTATGAATACGTGCATATGAGAGCACCAACACATCTGCTTGAGCTAGAGGTTTCTCAAAAAGAAAACAGAACAAAACACTCTCTCCTAGTACTGTACTCTATGAAGATAGCTAAAGACTACTCAGCAGGGTTCTAGCATACTTACAGAGTGACGTATAACTGTACTGAGCTGAGACACAATCCATACTGAGTTTTAGTATGTTTGGTTGTGACTAGTTCTGATAATGCTTCTAGAATAACCATAATGACCTCAGAGACAACTGATGTGTTCTAAAAGTGCCACTGTGGTTATGAACTGATGCAAATTGCTCAGAGAGAGCAACATGGGTAGAGATTGTAAGAGGAGCTGTCATGGTCAGATGCGTGCCCCTAAGAAATTCTTCATGCAGCGTGGACGGTTTTCAGGAGTACCCAAGTTTTAATTTCTGGAGTTCTGGCAGTCTGGTTCCTCTGACTGGCAGCGACCGGTAAGCTCCTAACTCCTCACTTCTAAAGTAATCCAGTGTTTTCGGAATCCTCACCACAGATTGGGTGAAGTCTTTAGTGTGAACCTACCAATGTGTTTAAGATAAATTGTTTCCCAAACTTAGCATGTTGATTATAAAGGATTGTAGATAAAACACATACGAACTTGATGTGTTTCTTTGTTTCCTACCTTTGCAATTGTTGCAGCAATGGAAAGTTTTGATGCCCACTGGTTATTGATGTATCTCACTTTTACCTCATTCCTTCTGTTGCTGTTAGTGGGGAATTATGATGAAAAGCGGTGGTTCAGACAAGGTTTAATGGTTTTAGTGTCAAACCATGTAAACAGAGGTTTAATTTGGGTCATAAATTATTTATACTGTGTAAATGTATATTTATACACTCCTTGCATTCTCACTCATTGCAGTACATAGCGTTCAAAGGCCCAATTTTTAGTGATGAATATGTGCAGTTGTGAATGTTCTGCTTGTATGTGCAAATGCCTGTGTGTATTGTGTTTTCATACATGTGTATGACATTTGACTATGGAGAAACGTCCTATTTGTGCAGGAAAGTGTTTGTTTTAACAAAATTAGGGTCAAAGAATTCTGCTCAAAGCAGTCTTTGCTATGCACTTCACTAAATAAAGCATATGTAATGGCTTTAAAATTTGCATTTAAATGCATGCATTTGATGGCTGAAAGGAATGGAACAGATTATTGGATTTTAAGCTCTGTTTTAGTGCTTTGTGTAACCAAAGTATGGTTCTGTATGTCTGGTGAAATATCTTTTCGTGTAACTCATAGATACAGTGTTTTATTACGTGAAAATTTGTTGTTCAGCTGTGTTCACATAGGTGCTTTCTCAGCATTTCTATGAGGTAGGTAGAACGAACAAGTACTTCATAATCTGTAAACAAAGGAACTTGCTAGTTCTGTCTCAGCATCTCAAATGAGTTATTGAGGAACTGCAGTAAAGGAAAGCAGAAATCTGCCTTTCAGCTGGTGTGCTAGAGTTGGTATTGTCAATACTTTCCTCGAACAATATGTTTCTATTCCTAGAAAGTGCATATAAGCTTACATATTACATAAACAGACTCATTTAAAGGGCACTTTTGCAGGAAGTACTGCTGTTGGATAGATTTTTAAATCAAGCGGGGCATGAGCCAGAAGTGGGTATTCCATAACTTCCTTCTCAATAGCCTGTGTGTTTAGACTCCATTTCTTCTGCTTGTTACTAAGAGCCTCAGATACCCTGAGCAAAGAAGGTTCTCCTTGTTTAGCCAGAAAAAGCAGTCTGGAACAGGGTTTTCAGACTTTTGTTACAGCTGCGGAATAAAGATGAGAAATCAGTGTTCCAAGTAAGTGCTTTTACAGTCATGGCAGAGTAGACTCTGTGATGCATTATGTGCTAAAAGAGGAAGAGATGTCAGGAGAAGCTAATAAGGTTAAGCGTATTTCTCTTTTGGCTTTTCAGCAGAGAATCTTACTTCCTGTGCTGCATTATACTGATCAGCTCTAGTATGCGCAGAACAATGCAGAACGTCAACTTAGTGGTGTTTTTTTTTTCCCTTTATTGTTTATACAGTGGAATTTTTTGTTCCAGTTTTCTTATAGACCACTGTAGGCTACGTGTCTTCCTTAGGATTAAGTGTACTGTTGTGATTTGCATGGGTGAAGAAAATCTAACTCCGAATTTTGCATTTTTATTGAAAATATGAAAAAAAAATCATTTTGTTACTGTCCTCTGGGAAATAAGCTGCAGCATTTGAATAGTGCATAGAATTACATCTAAGATTGCAAGTCTGTGTGTGGGAGGAATGGCATAGCTATTCTTTAGAAAAATGGCTTCATTTGAGAGTATTTTGTATTGCTCTTTTAATATTTGAACTACCACATTGCTATTTGCTTTTGACTGGGGATATTAGCTGTAGAAATAAAGATTTTTACCAGTTGATCATAATATGCATTTAACTATCTAGTTTCCCAGTCTCTGTGCTATTTTAACCCCCTTGTGTATTTGCACTGGCCAATGCATTTTGGTGTTGTAAAGAAAAATATGTCTGCTGATACTGTGTTTGGCTTTATGCCAAAAAAGGGTAGTTACTCCTTTTATTTAATGCAGGAAGACAAGTAGTCTTTCGCTTTTCACTCATAGAATTCTGAAGCTTCCTTAGATGGTGTTATGGAGAAGTCTTACTGGTTTTGTCTCTACTTAAATAATCCATTAAATGCTGTCTGATGTTTGGGAGGAAAAATGTTTTGAGATTGAAAACTGTAGATTTACTAAAAATAATATAAGCAGGGATGTGAAAAAAAGGATTATGTGACTTAAACCCCCACATTTTTAAAACATTCTGAAATAATAATTTCGGAGTGTTGACCAGTTTGTTACCATTGTAGAGTTTTGCAGCTGACTTGTAGTTTTAATATATTTTTACAGAATAGCCAGTTTTAGGGGAGATGTGAGAATTAGAACCCTAAAAGGTGTTCCCTAAATGCGGGGGGGAAGGGGCAGTTAATGTATTTTGGTGATTCCTAACACCTTATTTTTTGATAGATTTAAAATTTGAAGTGCAGTAGCTCATATCTGATTTTTTTTGTGTGTGTCTTAATTGCTGTTTAAACAGAATTAAAAGGATAGTTGCAAAAAAAAAAAAAATTCAGTGTGGTCTCTATGTAAAAGCAACTTGATCACAGAATCACAGACTGGTTGAGGTTGGAAGGGACCTCTGGAGGTCACCTGGTCCACCACCCTGCTCAGCAGGACCACCGAGAGCCGGTTGCCCAGGACTCTCTGATGCTGGTTTTTGGTTTTTGTGTATTATTTATTTGTTTTGATCCTTAAAAGGAACACTGGAGGTGGTCCTCTGGATTTGGTGCATTTACCCTCTACCATTTGTCTCTGCTTATCTTCACTTGCCAACTTTTCCTTTTTGTTTCTTTGAAAGAGGCCTTTTAAAGCTGTCCGATGTAAAAGTTAATTTCTCTCCTTTTATTTGCAGAGTGCCGATAATGTAATTATCTTTCTCAAGTTAAGGGGAAAGACCCTAGTATGTGTTCAGAGCTTACTGGTATGGTTCTTCTATGTTGCTCACATATGCAGTAATGTATGTACTGTTTTGAGGAAACCCCTTCTGTGAGATTGCCACCTGCATGAACATGTGTGATGAGAGATCCCATTATTTTCAGATTAATATATGTTGCTTCAGTCACCTGGGGAATGTTGCTTCATTTCTGACTTTTTTTCCCCCCCTGAATATATTGTTGTGTTATTCTGTTCATGTCTCATATTTGTAAATTCCAAGTGTCCTGTCCAGTCTTTTCCATTGATCTTGGAGTTGAATCTGAGCAATATGTCTCAGTTGGTCTCCTAAAGAAATGTAACTTACACAGTTGTACTGTCTGAGAATCCTAGTAACCTTTGAACCTCTTGGCCGATTTCAAACAAAATTGAGACATAGTTGTTTCAAGTTGCTGTATATTTTATGAAAACGGGTGGCCCATTTAAAGGCAAGCGACCATTAAATCTCTTAAACAGGAAAGACTGAAGTATGACCTCAACTATTATTAAACATCAGAGAACTGGGGGCAGGGCGGAGGAGGTGTAACAAGTGCTCTAGTGAAAGAAAAAAAGCTAATATTAGTGTTTACCTTTTATTTGATATCAGAAATCCAATTAGAAAGCAAAATCCTGAAAAGTCAGGCTTTATGCTTCCTCTTGAGGTGCTAAGAGTTAGTAAAGCAATTCTTTCCTTGTCTGCTTTTATGCAGGAATTAGGAACAGCTAAGAAAAATATTTGATGGTAATTTTTCGTTCTGGTAGGCATGTGCTGTGTTCAGGAATAAGGGACTCGCAATATGAAGCTCCAGAGCAGTTTGCATTTTCTCTCTGTCTTCAGTGACATTGAGGGGAGTGTGCTATCATGGATACTGGTGAGAAAGTGATTGGATTGTCAGCTTTGTTCTCTTGCTGCTGCTCTTACTTTCAGGAATTTGAATTTTGTCATAAGGCCTTAATTTTCATGAACGCTCCCGGCATTAACTCTATTGTGCACAGAACCTGTCAGCAGGCTTCAGCAGGGTGGGAGCGGTGCTGAGGTGTGGCTACAAACACCCACTCACCATTTTAGTTTTGCATAGACAAAGAGTACCTCCGGTTTTGTTTTCCAGGATGTGTGCTGATGAATTAAGGAGAGGAGATGATTATCTGTTGATGGAGTCTAATAAAATACATTCCAGTTAAAATGGCAGCAGTCAGGATGTGGTGCTTGAGGAATTGGGAGTAATCTGATAACTGCTGTCTGAAGTTGTGAAACTTGGGCCAACCTAGAGTTGCTTCTGTGTCCATATACTGCTTGCTGTAAAGTTCTATAACTTTGAAAATTATCAGGTTTTTAAATGTGTTGATGTTGGTGTTATTTAGCTTTTGGTGTAGGTTACCAGTACCAAAACATTATTAACTTTAATTGTTACAGGAAATTCAGAGTTAAATGCACAAATAACTGAGTGAATGTTGCAGTGTAATTTAAGGTGGGATAAAGTGCAACAAAAATGGTTGAACCAGTTCTAGTAACTGATTAATGCCAAAAAGGGAAGATGTTACTCTTCCCTGTTCCTGCTCATGTGTGATGTCCTGCCCTCTGCGACGGCTTGGTTCTTGTGCCATACCCCCTGCTGTGTCAAGTCAGAAGTCAGCTCACTGATTAGCAGAAAGCTCTCTGGTTTTGAGGTTTTGTGTGTGCTGGGGAGTGGTGGTGGTTGTTTTGTTCCCCCCAGCCTCGGTTTAGTTTTCTGTCAGGCTTATGAGTTGAATTGGCTTTCTAGAGCAGTCCAGTGAGCCCCAGAAATCGCTCAAAGTAGGCAGCAGGAGCTCAGACCCCAGAATGAGGACCGAGAGAGAGAATGGCGTTGCACTGTTGCCCTTTGACTAGTGATAAATTGTTAGATTGGTTCAAGCTACCTTGTGCAACTTCATCCTACCGAAACCCAAGTAAGTTGAGCAAGATTTTGAGAAATTCCTGAATTTTGAATAGTTTTTGATATAGATTTTTATTGAATATTTATCTTCCTTAACTTTAACAGGGTAGGATCCTGCTAGTCTTTAATTTCTTTTTGGCTTATTTACAGTTTGACTGTGGCTTGCACGTAAGTAACACTGCATCTGCCAATGTTCAACTGCTTAATGAGCAATTAAGCTTCACTAAACCCAGTATACAGAATATTATTTATTGTGACCTAATCTTACCAGTGCTTCCTATTGCCTTAGTATTTGCACTTTATAAATCTCATCGCCTAATTAATCCCTATAGTAAGAAACAGGGGGGAAAAAGGGACTATGTTGTTACAGGAGTAGTGAAACACACAAACTTAAGTAGCATCTCTGAAAATGTTCAGTTTCCTAGAAATAACTTTTGAGGAAATTGACATATATTTTTAAAGAGACTAAAATTTTGTTTAGGTTATACCTTGTACAGATCTACTGGAGCTTGTTTCTGAAGTTAAGGAAGTTTTGCTTCCTTTCTGAAACCTTTGATATTCAAGAGTGGGTATTTTATTGCTCCCCTGAGATGAATTCTTTAGAAGGATTGAGGGGGGGAGAGGAAGAAAACCGTGACAACCTTTTTAGCATTGCGTATTCATTATCTGACCACCAAGTAGCTTGGAGTTGAGGAATCATTCTGGCAGTATCGCATAGTTATTCTTGTTCATTACCCTTTCTTTAAAATGAGAATATTTTGGGGGGAGGAATATTTAAAGTTTGTGTTTTAAGTTGTTTCTTAAGTTGATTTTTCAGCTGACGAGAAAGCAAAAAGGATGGTGAAGTCTTAACGAAAGCAATCTCAATTAGGATTTCTCTGGTCAGTAAGGGCTTGTGGTATGTTATTAGAAATAACAATTATTTTTATTTTTATTTATTTATTTTTTCTTCCCCCCAGGTGATTCATGGCAGGGGACGTGGAAGGGTTTAGCTCCTCCATCCATGACACCAGTGTCTCTGCTGGATTCAGAGCACTGTATGAGGAGGGATTGCTTCTTGATGTCACACTTGTCATTGAAGACCACCAATTTCAGGCCCATAAAGCACTGCTTGCCACCCAGAGTGATTACTTCAGGATTATGTTCACAGCTGATATGCGAGAACGAGATCAGGACAAAATCCATTTGAAAGGTCTGACAGCTACAGGCTTCAGTCATGTCCTCCAATTCATGTACTATGGAACTATTGAACTGAGTATGAACACTGTTCATGAAATCCTTCAGGCTGCCATGTATGTCCAGCTTATAGAGGTGGTAAAATTTTGCTGCTCTTTTCTCTTAGCTAAAATCTGCTTAGAAAACTGTGCAGAAATTATGAGACTTCTGGATGATTTTGGTGTAAACATCGAAGGAGTCAGGGAAAAATTGGACTCCTTTCTGCTAGAGAATTTTGTGCCACTCATGTCCAGACCTGACTTCCTTTCATATTTGAGCTTTGAGAAGCTCATGTCTTACTTGGATAATGATCATCTGAGCAGGTTTCCAGAGATAGAGCTGTATGAAGCTGTTCAGGCCTGGCTGCGCCATGATAGAAGACGCTGGAGGCATACGGACACCATCATTCAGAACATCAGGTTTTGTTTGATGACACCATCCAGTGTTTTTGAGAAGGTTGGTGCATTTGAAAAGCAATAGACAGGATTCATCATTTAGCTAGGGCAGCATGCCATTAAATAGGTAAGATTCCCAAACCTATTAGGAGGAACAAAAAGATAGCATTTATTTTTCTAATAAACCCGTAGAAGACAAACATCTAGGAGTATTGTCATCTGATTATTAGACAATAGTATGTACAGTGGCTGGAGAACAGGTAGGTTTACAATACATGTTTTTAAGTGACTTCATATGGCAAGGACATTTTAAAATAAGGTCACTTGTATCAAGTTTTATTTCAGTTGTTATTACTGTTTTCCACAAGTTGCTTCCTGCTTTCCAGAGATTTTTAGAGCTGCATACAGTATGTAGGGCATATGTCATGATAATTGTTATCAATATAATCAAAACATAGTGATTGTAGATTTTACGTGTTTTAAGTACAGATTCTTTTATTTACAAATGAAAACTAGCATCTGCTGTTAAATCTTCAGGGTGTTTTTGTTGTTATTGCATCTCCAGTGCTTGTGCTGTTACACAGCAGTTGGAAGTAAGCCCTGATCCTGCAAAGTTACGCATACATTTGATTCTACACAAGGCACATAATACAATCACAACTTACTGACGGTGTGAAATGTAATAATTTAATTTAAAAATCAGAGGAATCTTTGTAACAGGTGATCTAAAATTCAGCTGACCATTGTATGTATTAAGAGGTTAAAAGAGAACTTGCTTTTTCTACTGTTCGGTTGAAGAATAGCCAAAAAATGTTGTTTTCTAGTTCCTGAGAATCTCTGAGTATTTGTCAACAGTAGAGAATTACAAAACTTTGTAAGCAGCTCTCTCACAGGCTAGTAACAGTAAGGTTATTCAGGTTAGGAATTACTTAAACTGTGCTGTTTTGTTTTAACAATGTTAATTTTGTGTGATAAGATACAACTTTAACTTGTGTATTTTTCACCTCTTAGTGAATTAATAGGATTTAAGACCCTGTGTTTTTGTTGGGCTTCTTACAAATTAATTTCCTATATATTTTTACTTTGGTATCTAGTGAATATACAGATAAGGTTGTATTGTTCTTGGTGGTTCTAAGGGCTACTGGGTCGTTTAAGCAGTAATGCTTACGCTTATTTGTATTTTAAATTATAAAAGCTATTAATTACTTCAGAGACTAGTGAGTTTTTATATTTTGGATTTTTTTTGCGTGTGTGTGAATTGAGTAGAGGAAGTAATAATGCATAAAATATGTTTATGATCCTATATTAGCCTATAGACATAAACAAAATAAATACCTAAATGTATTTTAGAACAGTAATGTAATGTTTATATTGGGTTAAAATATTTCCAACTAGTAAGAGCTGAACTCTGCAAGATCCTGTGTAGCATCTTGTTTTTAATAACGCTTTTACCTTATTATTACATCATTTAAGCCCTTCAGTAGGAAAACTGGTAGGATTCACAGAGTATTCTTAAGGTCAATCTAATAGGGTAAGGCTCGTCTGAAAGAGTCTGCTTCAGCTCTTTGAGTTTTTGGGATACAAGGTCAAGCATCAAGCTGTCTTCAGCTAAATTTCTGTGAGTGCAAGTGAAAAGTATATGTTGGTCTTCAGCATTACATGTAGGTATAACTTCTGGAGCTGGTTTTGGTATCAGTGGTATAAACCCTGCATACAGTGCTTCTCATGTTTTATCCTGACAGCTACCAAATGGCCAGATAGGTACAACTTAAAGAGAGAAGTCATTTTCAGCATCCCAGTTTATATATCCACATGTAAAAGCTTTATCTGTGAATACCCTTTCCATTAATTTTATGTGGGAACAGAGAGAGGCCAGTGCAGATTCTGGAGTGGGACAACTCAGCAGAGGGAAGCACAGCTAAATAAGTATGTCATTTGTTGCTGCAGCTAGGGATGTATTTGTGTTTTGCCCTGGCTAGAGAGCATTGAATAATCCAACATGGCAAGTGACAAAGGACAACTGCAGTTGGAGCTAACATCAAAATATAGACCACACTTTTTTTTTTTCTTTAAATAAAAGAGCATGTCTGTTAACCATTCTGGAGGTAACCTGAGGAGAACTCTTCTGTTTGTAGAAGGGGGGAAATATTGGTAAAACTGCTTCTTTTGAAGATCCACAAACAGAATTCACCCTTCTCCTGAAGCCAGCACATACTAAACGCCTGCAAGAATGTACCAAATACAATCTGAGGTTGACTCTTACAGTTCAGCGAGCTCTGTATTCGCTATACGCTGGCTGGCTTGTCATATGTACTCTTACGTAATCTCTCTAGTACGTGTTTCTAAGGTGCCTGTCATTGTAGTATATAAATAACTTACATAACTTAACTTTGCAAGTCACAGTAAGGATACTTCTAGCTTCTGAAGCCATTCTATTTCTTACATCATTTTTTTGAAGAGATTTACAATCTGAGTGGGATGGCTTGTCCTTTTTAAAAGGAATTGATGAGTGACTGTAGATTTATACCTTGAGGCTGATGTGCATTTGGAGTGAAGCTGCAGCCTGTTTGCTTACTCTAAACTGTCCTGGAAGAACTGCTTCTGAAGTATGAATAGATACTCCTTTTGTTCTCAGCCCTTAAAATAGATGTAGATATATGAGGGAAAATGGAAAGATAAATGAAGTAAGGATTTGGGGAATAGTTAGAAAATAAAGGCAAAGTGTATGGGGAGAAGCACAAGTTCCACTATCCATGTTACACTTTTCTTTATTTGAAATGTATCCATGGCTCTGTAAGTTTTGAGAAAGGTTGGAAATAAAAGTTAGAGGCCATTTCTCCTACATCATTGAGTTCATCTTTGTGTTATTGGAGGCAACCATGTCATGATTTCCCTTCATATACTGTTTAAGCTCCATTTAGTTTCTATGTACTACTCAAATTGAAATGTTGTTTCAAAACCTCTGTCCTTAAAATCAAAAGGGTTTTTTTGCTGTCCAGTCTGTAGGGTTTGTTATGACTAGCCCATGCTGATTTATAAATTCTCAGCTTAAATCAGAAACTTACTGATCACTAGATGCATCAGCTTCTGCTTTACGGGTAGGATGAATAGCACATTATCTTTGAGTATGTGCTTTCCTGTGCCTAGAAAATAGTAACTTTTGAGAAGATGTCATTGTAGTTTTGTGTCGTTACCTTTGATAAATGTGTTTAATTTCTCTTTTTTTTTCTCTCATTTACTTCCATGTCTATTAATTCATATGTATATACTTCTACAACTTTGTATGCTGAAGCTTAGAATAAGAAGTGTCTAGTGGATGAGGTTAGTGAGCCCCTCTTATCTTAAATAGGTGCTTGATATTTTTATGTCTGAAGGTTATTGCTGACTTGGATAGATTTGCTAGCAGTATTTATTACATGCTGAGCATCTCAATTCTGGCATATAGATTGTTGGCTCCATTCTGGTTTGAGAGATTAGATTTGAGTTAGATTCCAGCTTGATTGTGATAATTTCTCTTGCCAGTTTCTAAAAAGGAACAGCAAAATACTCAGTTTGAGGCCATTGCCCTTGCTGCACAGAGGCGATGTCATCTTGTCGTTCTATGGTTAGGCTGAAAAACAGTAGCACTTGCAAAATAGCCCTTCGAAGCCCTATACTGGTACTGACCAGTTTTTGTACTGGCCATGGGATGTAACTAAGTAATGACCCATGATAGAAAAAGGGAAAGTAAAGTTAAGCATAGCAGCTTGTCCAATGCTATGTATACTGATGTTTGGTTGCAAAGTAATTTTGGTTGCTGCTGTTTTAGAGACATACGTGTGACTTTTTCTATTTGACTGAATTTTGATTTGGAGTAAGTGTGTTAACATTTTGATAATGTTTGTTGACAGGCTTACAATTGTGCTTAGAATATGGCCAGAGATAAGTAGATGTGAAAATAATAAGGATAGTAGTTAGTGGGATTGATGGATCTTTAGTCTTGATTCAGCTTAATCTCTAGTAAAATATAAATTTTTTTGCAAGTAAAAGGAAGAATTTGCTCACTAGAAGTCTGATACAGACACCATCATTATTCATTGAAAAGGTGTAGCATAGCTTCTGTATTCCTAGTGATTGAGTTTGAGTTGCATCACTTACACATTCAGAATTGGCAGTTTTAGAAAACTTCAGTAAGCACAATTTTATAACCTTTGAAATAGTTCTCTGCTTACATGGCTAGAGATGATGGTCACATTATAAGCCATTCAGATTTTTTCTGTGTTTTTTTTTACCAGTTCTACAGAAGGAACCAAGCTAATATCTACCCCATATAATAACATGTTAAGATTTAGTTACCAGGTGTATAAATAATAGATGTTTAGTTTAGGCACTTCAAAAGTAGCCTTTCTTTATGGTTTTGAAAGCCCAAGTAACAAAATACAAATAGAGCAATAGCTGTAAATGGTTGTATGGGGGGGAGGGGAAGAGAAACTTGTGTTACAGATTATTTACCTTGCATTTCATTGCTCTTCCTGCAGCTTATTAATTTGCTTAATTGTTTTAAGGGGGGAAAGATGATGAACATAACATGGGATACATCTGGTCCTTTGTGGGGATTGCTTTTCAAATTAGAAACTAATGGCTTACATTTTTGGCTTTACTTTTTCATAGAATATAGATGGAAAATTCCGAAACTTGCATAGCTGCTGCAACTAGAAAAGCATGCATTGCAATACAGCAGAAAAATAGGCAATGATTAATAGCTGCATTAATTTGGAAAGCCAGCAGTTTTTACTGAATGCTTCACTGTTCCAAAATGAAGACAAGAAAATGCATTCAAGCTCCAATTTACTATGGCTGGAGGGATGGTGGTGATTTTGGTGAAGTCTTGATGTTTTTAGTATTGACTACCTGGGGGGTAAGTATAGAGGTGGATGTTTTTAATTATTTTCCTCATCTTCTTTTTTTATGGAATGACACATTTGATTTTGTTTATGCTGTTCCCTGTTGTGTAGCTAAAAGTCCAACTGTGAACCACTGTAACTGGTAGATGATGCAATGAGAAGTTCTCATTAGAGTTCTTCGGGGAGCTCTTACGTTAGCGCTGTGTCCCAGCTGAACCTCTGTAAGAAGGTTTTGTCCAGAAAACTGAAGAGAAAGAACTGGAAAGAATGTAAAAAATCACATGAGCAAAGCTTTAGCACCCGGATTAAATTCCTTTTTTATAATAAGACTGGGGTTGGTAAGGAAGTCCGACTTAAACTTTCTTTGAGACCCTTCAGCAAGATAACGGAATAGTCTTTCTTTAAACTTTGAAAATCCTATGAAGCATTTATATTTTTTTGTCAATTCAGAGTTCATGATGTACTCTTAAGAATGCACATTTGTTTAACTTCAAGGTTCATCACGGTTAGTGTACATTTCCATCTGTTTTGGATGTTTTGCAGAAGCTTGTGAGCGTTCTCTCTAATTGAGTATATTGGTAATTAGGGGCATGTTCCTTCTAGAGCTTCTCCATTTGAACTTAACAGGAAAATCGCTCTATTGGTGAGCACTTAGATATTTGTTGATCAACTACTTGTTGCTACTTACAGGTAATGGCAGAAGCCTACTTTTGAATGCTGAGGGATTTCCTTCAGCGTATTTTGGGTATCAGACAGCAATTCCCACAAAAGGCTTGCTGAAAGCCATGTTCTTTAATCTACTAAAACTAAAATTATATGTATGACTTACAGTTGTGTTTTAATACCTAAATACCTAAATTTTCATGCTTCTCTTTTTCGATTGTAGACACAAGTAATTAAAAGTATTGTAAAATTATTCAGAAGTGTAGGTTTTTGGAAGGTTTTCCTTACTATGGGCTGAATAGGACTTTCAAATAATTCTGGAAGATTTCATGCAGACAGTGTGTGAATGTGAAAGTGGGCAAACTGACCTACATTTGCTTTGTCTTCATTTGCATCAAGCAAGCGTGAGCAGTCTGTACTTTCATATAGGCATTTCCTAACATTAATCTTAGACCATCATTTGAGCCTCAGGAGAGGTACCGCTCTTGTGTGGCAGAGGTTGTGCTGGTGAATGGTGGAAGGCTAGAAACACTGATATTTTTCCTCAACAGCAAAGTATAGGAAGCCTCCAACTGCCTTTTCTTACCAGAATTTAGATAGCCTGTCACTCTGTTTTGTTTTGTGGTATTTTTTTTTCCTGAATATTGTAAGCATTGCTAGTGCTTATATATTTTCATGTTCGTCTCTTCAAGATTGTGCTTGTAGATAGCTTCCCCATGAACTTCAGTCTGAAAGAGTTGTTTAGAACTGGTAGTTGCATTTGCTTCTCAATGTCTTTCTAGTTTAAGGTAAGAGATTGAGGCTTTGCTTTGATGTTAGTGCCTTTGTCAAGATAAGTAGTAGTAAACTGCTAATAGATTGATTCCCTGGTCTTGAGATTCTCTCTCTGGAATTAGATATTCCTTGTTTCCTTTTGCATGCTCTCATGGGGGTGAGATTTAGGCTATGTGAAGGAGTAGAGTGGTGAGGATATGTGAGGCTTATTTTAATTCCGGTTTCTGGCTGGCATTTCAATTTCTAGATCTAAAGACAGAGTTGTAACTGTTGAGGGGGAAAGAAAAAACATATTTCATCTCTGCCAGGCTCTGCTGGCATGCTTCATGTTGTAAGCGTGTTGATCCTGTTGTCTTCCATAATCATCCAAGAAAACTTGAAATGCATATAGGTAACAAAAATCGTTTATCTTTTTGTTTAATTCCAAAAATGATAGCTCCAGTTTGGGAATGCATGAAATAGTCGTGCTGTTTTAGAATTTGAAAGTTACTTTTAAGGATAAAGTAACCCACCCATGATTCTTTGTTACTTTAACTTCCTGTTTCATTTTTTGTAACCTTTAAGGCTTTCTATATTTTTCCATTTTTCTGTGCTGTGGTTCTCCCCGCCAACCCTCCCCCAGCATATTTTCTGGAATTTATGTTCAATCTTTTCAGTCAGGCAAGGTATATGGTTTATTCCAACAAATGCCATATGAGCAGATCTCCTGTGTTTTGTATGATATATTATTTATTTGCAATAAGAAAATAGATCTGTTATTTTCCAGAAGAGTTGGGCTTACTGTGGGTGTTTTACAAGCACTATGCCTAAGTAAACCTTTTTGCTCCATAATCACCCTTGGTAAAAATGGTAGAAAGCAGTTGGATGTTGCCTCGAGAATAATATATGTAATCTGTATGTGACCATCCTCTTTTTCCAAGCAAAGATAAGTTGAACTTGTCAAAATAAAGCGGGGGAAAGAAAAAGTGTAAATAAAACCATCAAATCACTATAACTCTTGAGCTATACAGTGCTTTACAATGGTAGGTTAGTATTCAGGTTTTTTTTTAAATCTGGTGTATAAAACAATCTCAAAATCTGTGCAAATCATGTCCAATAATAACAGTTCAAAAGATTTTTTTTAAAATGTTTATCTGACAGCAGAATGTCTTAATTACTATGCAAGGAAGAGAAACTATTAACAGAAAGCTAACAAAATTTTAATAGTACATGTTTATGGAATAAGCAACTACTTTATTCACAAGGTATAAAGAACATTCATTTCCAAATTGCTTTTCATATATATGAAAACTCATACCACCACCCCTTAGGTAAGTGGTGGTACAGGCTTTATCTGACAGCAGAATGTCTTAATTACTATGCAAGGAAGAGAAACTATTAACAGAAAGCTAACAAAATTTTAATAGTACATGTTTATGGAATAAGCAACTACTTTATTCACAAGGTATAAAGAACATTCATTTCCAAATTGCTTTTCATATATATGAAAACTCATACCACCACCCCTTAGGTAAGTGGTGGTACAGGCTTTTGTCCCTTGGGACTGGGAATAGGAGGAGGTGGGGGAACAGATACTGAAAAATAGTAGCTTCTGGTGTTATCTTGTGGTCGCTTTGAAATTTCAGAGTGGCCTCACATTTTTTCAGAGCATTGCTTCCCTTTTTGGAGCTAGGGGGAACTAAAGGTATTTGGAGTGTTTGAAAGCAATCCAGTCTTATGTGAAAGAAACTGGGACTTAGGATCAAATCTTATAGAGGATTTGTGGATTTGGCAATATCTAGTGGGTTTTCATTTGGTTTAGATGTGTAGTTCAGAATGCTGCATTAGACCAGACTGTACAGGAAGAGTGAAGCCTCTTTGAAGAGAATCACACGGTGACCTGAGGGCTGCCTGGAGCTAGATTAGTTAAAATGTTCAAGACAGGGATGTGTTTTGGAATTGTCTCAGGACCAGTCTCAGGAACTTAAATTGCCTTAGATAGTAGGAAGGATCCTGGAAAGGTAAATTCTTACAATCTTCCCCCCACTCCAATAAAACTGAGCAGGGATAGCTCTTTTCAAATTGAGATGGCACTGAGAAGGAGCACTTCTGTGTGGTAATTCAAAGGTTGTAACTCTCACCTGGGAATTGGAAGTTCAAACCTACCTCCACCATTTACCAAATAAATGCACAACCAAAGGATTATAGGTTGAGATGTTCTCCTCTTGTGTTAAAGACGTTTGTTAACATGTGGAGAGTCACAGAGGGGAAACCATAAGGTAACCATCATGACGAGTGGTTAGTGCAATCTGTTCTGAAGGAAGGGGTTTGGGTACCTTCCTTTCCCACCCCACCCCAATTAAATAGCCCTGTGAGCAGGGCCTAGCATTTGGGAATACCTGCTTGGGCTTGGTTGTGAGAATTCAGCAGAAATTAAGACTAGGGTAGACCTTGGTAAACACAGAATGGGTGTGTAGAATGTTTTTCAAAACCAGGAAAATAGTGCATTTTTAATTTAGGCGCTTCAAGGATTAAGCAGAAGATGAACAGAGGCTTTTTTGGGGAGAAGGAATAATGATTTTTAGACTTGGGGATTTCAGCTGTGCCTAATTCCGGCTTAAATTCTACTTGTGAGTATTCTGCTGAAAATGTTAGTCACTGCCGTTAATCACTAAATTGCCTTCTGGACTTTGGATAACAGTACATTAGCTTAAGCCTCCATGCACAAATGCAATTGCTTTCAAGATTGCCTGAATGAAACTAAGTAAAATAATCTTCTAATGACACATAGTCATGTAGGTTTTCTGGATTGTTTCTCTTGGTCAGAATTTTAATATCTTTTAAATGTATTCGTAGGTAAAAACATCAGAGTTTTATCGATACTCCCGGCAGCTGCGACATGAGGTTGACCAAGCCATGAATTACTTTCATAGCGTTCACCAGCAGCCTTTGATGGAAATGAAATCGAACAAAATTCGTTCTGCCAAACCCCAGACTGCAGTATTTAGAGGAATGATAGGACACAGTATGGTAAACAGTAAAATTCTTCTCTTGCACAAACCGAGGGTCTGGTGGGAACTAGAGGGTCCTCAAGTACCTTTACGACCAGACTGCCTTGCCATTGTGAATAACTTTGTGTTCCTATTAGGTGGGGAAGAACTGGGGCCAGATGGTGAGTTTCATGCTTCATCCAAAGTGTTTAGATATGACCCAAGACAGAACACTTGGTTGCGAATGGCAGACATGTCTGTTCCACGTTCTGAGTTTGCTGTTGGAGTTATTGGGAGGTATGTTTATGCAGTGGCTGGGAGGACCAGGGATGAAACGTTTTACTCAACTGAACGGTATGATATCACTGAAGATAAATGGGAATTTGTGGATCCTTATCCAGTCAATAAATACGGACATGAAGGGACTGTGCTTGGTAACAAGTTGTATATCACTGGTGGAATTACATCATCTTCAACTTCTAAGCAAGTGTGTGTGTTTGATCCCAGTAAAGAAGGGACAGTAGAGCAGCGAACAAGGAGAACTCAAGTGGTCACTAACTGTTGGGAGAACAAATGCAAAATGAATTATGCAAGATGCTTTCACAAAATGATTTCTTATAATGGTAAGCTTTATGTCTTTGGTGGTGTCTGTGTGATCCTGAGGGCCTCCTTTGAATCTCAAGGATGTCCTTCTACAGAGGTTTATGACCCAGATACTGATCAATGGACTATATTGGCTTCTATGCCAATTGGTAGGAGTGGTCATGGTGTAGCTGTTCTGGACAAACAGATAATGGTTCTTGGAGGCCTTTGTTACAATGGTCATTACAGTGATTCAATTCTCACCTTTGATCCAGAGGAAAACAAATGGAAAGAAGATGAATATCCAAGAATGCCGTGCAAGCTGGATGGCTTACAAGTCTGCAGCTTGCACTTTCCTGAATATGTTTTGGAGCATGTTAGACGTTGCAGCTGAAACAGAATGAACAACCCAATGAAATACAAAAAGCTATACCTAATTTGTCAAAAAATACAAACCAGTTGAATTCCTTCAGAGACATTTCCTTGTGTATAAGAACAACTGCTAAATGCTTAAGAGGAACAGGATGTACAGGGAGTGTACATACCAAATTTATTAGAAAAGCCAATAGTTGGTCTGATATTGTAAAAGCTTTGGTTTTTTTTTTAATAAACATAATTGTAAGTAGGGGAAAGAAAAATATATTTTTGAGTGTGCTTATTTTTTTGGTAACATTTTATGTCCATAATACTTTCTTCTTTTCTTTTTTTTTTTGTTTTTTTTTAATGGCCATTATAGCACTATTCTCAAATCAGTTGAGTTTAACAAAATATTTGTGGAAGGAAGAGAAGAAAGACTTTGTTTTCATTTTTTATTGAGCATCAAAGTAAAACTCATCATCTGTACTAGGGTACAACCAGGTATAAAATAACAAAACTAAACCATTCCTGTATTTTATGTTGTCTTTTGGGTGCTTTTCCCATTAATTGCGAAGTATTCTCAAATCTACTAGGTGTTTTTGTTTTCCCTTGTATACGTTGAAGAATAATCTTAACCTCTTTGCATGACCTTTTTCCTGGTTTTGTATAGTAGTACCAGTAAGTCTGCCAAAATGCAGATTACACATTTTCTATTAAATTGAAGACAAAACATTTTCATATTCAAAACACTATTTCTATGCTGCCTTCTATTGTCTGCATTGTGTTTGTCGGTGAGTAAAAAATATATACACACACCTGCATACACTGTAAAAACTATATATAAATAGGTCTTTTTATGTGCAGTTACAATATTATATTTTAACTAGTGCACAGATTCAGCCATATCTGTTGAGTTTAAGATATAGTACTGTCCTTTAATGAGCTAAATAATTCGAAGTTCTTAAGTAACTGGAGGCCTCGTTTGGTATCGAAGTATCTTATCTTTAGTATATACTGATGGATTCAGTAACTTTAAACTCTTTATATCAATGCTATATAATGAACTGTTGATAATTTGTTATTTTATAAATTATTTTTTAAAAAGTAAACACATCTTACCTGAGTTTCTTTTATGTTTGAATGTGCTGCCCAGTTTTCTTTTTTATGAAAATGGAAAATGTCAATAAGCAAATGCTCAGTACTGCTTCAATCCACAGGTATTTTCAGAACTGGATATACTACAGTTTATTCTCAGTACTTTGCTTGTACTCATACTTCAAGTACAATACTTTGTACTCGTATTGAAGTGGTATAATCTTTTTATTATTATTATTATTATTTTAATTATCAACTGCTAAGAACTACTGTGTTTTGAAAATGTGGAGTTAGGTGGTTGGATGGTTAGTACCGTTTATGTTTCTTTTACAAAAAAACCTACACAACTATAGCTACTGACCTCGGAGTGCCTGAATCAAGATGTGTCGTCCAGGAGGGCTTTGAATAACTCCATTGTATTAACTTGCAGACATTACTGACTGTAGATTGGTAAGAATTATCTGCCAAGACATAAATAATAACAGTAATTACATTCTGATTATCTTTAATGATGTGAAATTAGTCACTTATAGAATCTAAAGGAGAGATTTGGAGAAGATGAAGGCTCACACTTAGTTCAGATGCGTAGGGGCAAAATGCTGAAACATGCACCTGCATATTTTGTAAAACCTTATGCTGCTGTGTTTCACTTTAAGCAATAGACTTTACTTCATATGCAGCAATGCAAAACCACTTCATTCAGCATCTTCCAGTCAGAAATCACTGTAGAAAAGGAATGTACAGTACTCAGGGAGTTCAAAAGAATGCACTTACAAAAATCACCCTAAATTTCCTATGTTAAAAAAAACACCTACTTGCCTAAACTAAGTTTGAAATAATTGATAGAAGTTAAAATGACATGTAAAACTCCTCATACTTGTGTTTTGATATTTCTGTAGTAATTATGTTCTGGGTTGAGATGTGAGGATTTGGAGCTATATGGCAAGTTGGCAGATTTTATTTTTCTTTTTTTTTGTTTTTAATTAGAAATGATTTATTGATAGCGTCTTTTCTTTCCGTATGTTTTAACAGAAATGTATGCCATCATATCTGTAGCGATAAGTTACACCAATAGTGACCGGACCAAATACTGATACTCAGCCTTCTGATGCAGACTAGTTTGCGGTTAAATTTAAGTCCTTTTTTCTTTTTTTTGATCAAAATTCAGTTTACTGAATTAGAAATCTAATTTACTTTCTTAATAGCTTAACTTAAAGCCAGCGTGGCTTACACTAAAACCTCAGTTTCACTGAGACGTGTGTACGTTACCCTGCATGGGTGCAGAGATAAACTGACTCCAGTAGGTGCTGACTGTGTGCAAGTAAAAAGATTCTACTGTTCATGGAATATTGGGGCACAAGAAAAAAACAAGGTTTTTTTATTGCTTTTATTCTTTTTGTCACCAGCTCATTTCTCAATAAGTTTATGGGGCAGCAAAAACTAATCCTGCTTGAGTAGGCTTTCATGGGCATGTTACGTATAGTACGGAGTACTTCACTTTTATCTAGGGCCAGTCTGGGGAATGGACGTGGTTCTGGATGTCTGGTCTTCCGTGGTTCAGGTGTAGGAAAGAGACATGGCCAAGACTTTATTAAAAATAATGGTCAGGAGGGGGGTGTCTCGAGTTTTGTTTCTGAGTCTGCATTTAAGCACCTTCTGAAGTTCTGTGCGCTAAGCAACTGCCAGTAAAGTAATTGGTGAGTATTGACACTTGAAACATGAAGAACCAGATCATTTTTAGGTGCTCTGTTTTTAAGTTTATATTTATCTTCAGGCGCCCAGTTCTGAAAGATCTTGTGCAGGATTATAATAGTAATTATTCTGTGAAATTCTAACTTGAACTGTTGTTTTCAGCTTCCCTGAAGTCGTGTCTCCATTGAGAAGCTGGCTGTAACCTTTCGAGCACTAGGAATGATTGGAATTTGCTTGGGTTTAGAACATGTGGGGGTATGAGAGAATGTTTTGTTAATTTACATTTCTACCATGCTTTCATTGTTTCAAACATGAAATATAAAATTAGCTTACGTTCTCTTTTCCATTGCAGTGGAACTTTTGAGACAGTTATTTTTGTTACTTTATATATCAGAGGGATATTTTCTTTTTTTTTTAATTGAAAGTTTCTGTTTGTGTTTGCTTTTAGTATTTAGCTCCAGATAATTTAGTGTTCAAATAAAAACAAAGCTAAGCTGGGTAATAAGAATTGCCTATTACTGTAAAATTTTGAGCATTATGATCAGATTAAGATGGGTTTTAAAAACATTTAAATGCCTTTCATTTGTCAAGGAAAAGGTAAGTTATGATCTTTGATTATTAAGTTGGGGGGGTTTCTTCTTCTATTCCCACCCCAACCATAATGGAATACCAGCAAATCTAATCTCACACACGTATCTTAAATTTTAACACGACCTGCTTTTAAACAGCAAGTGTACTTGCCTTTTCTTAAAAAGGTGGACATAGTGAGTTACAGTCTAGGGTTTTTTCCACTTTTATAGCAAAAATGTATCAGCTTCATGTCTTAATTTAGCAGCTAGCTCCAGGAGGAAATTTTGTTTTCAAATGAGCCAGAATGGACAAAAAGCATAGTGCTCCTGTAAAGGGGTTGGACGCTGCCAGTTCCCATTCCGCATGCTGCTATATCTGTTTTTAGCTCATTTTTCCCCACAAAGTGTTGGTAGTGGTTTCATAGTGGGAGGTACTAGGTGGCAAACAAAACCTTTTGAAATTTTTTTGCCCATTGATTCAGCTGGAGGAAGGCAGTACTTGACTTTACAAAGGCTCTGCTATTTCAGAAAGCGCTGCTAGCAAGAGGGGCTTGTGGCAGCATATGAGCTACCTGGCAACCTGCTTTTATGTTACTTTCTTTTGAAAAGTGTGGATGCCCTACTTTCTGCAGTATGAGAGCAGTCCTGGTATAACTAGCTCTAAGGGTTTGTGACTTCAATATTTCTCTGGTTTCTGAGATTTGCAGCCATTTTTTCTTGAGGACCTCCTGCCTTACAAACCCAGGTGCTGTGTTTTTTCATGCTGATAACATGATAACTACTTGCATCAGGGACGGAGCTTCGCTTGACACTCAGGAAGCAAAGGTTAAAATTCAGCAGGTACAAATTCAAATCAGTTTAAAAAGAAAAACACTACTTAACTCATTATGTCCGTTCTTTTGCAAAAGGAGGGTAAGCATTATGGGGAGACGCTAACGGCTCTTTAAAAATAAACTTCAAGCTTGTGTCAGCATTTATATGACAAAGTCTTTTTAGAAATAGTCACATTTGTAGAGGTATTTTGCCTTTTTAATATATTTTTCCTTACAAAAAAAAAGTAGTGAATTGGGCCCCTCATTCTTTTAACACTTCAAATGTGTACTTCACATATGTGAACAGTCCAATATAAAGAAAACAGAAAACTGCAAGGTACTTAAAACATAAAAGCGCAAATGTTATTAAACCTGTGCTTAAGTGTTTATAGGGTTGGGGGCATCAAAGAAAACATCCGTCCTGCTCTCCTTCCTTTAATAAAAATATAGCTGGTGAAGTTACTTGAATAAGCGTGGTCCATCACATGTGGCAGGGCTCACTGAAGGAGAGTGGGAAAGAACATAACTGGAAAGCACGTGTAATCTATTGAAAACAAAGCTTGCCGGTGTCCTGTAGCTAACGTTTTGAGATTTTAACGTTTGTAAAACAATCTGAAGCTGCTTAAATTCTAATGACTGCTTTTGCATCTGTATTCTATTTTTGAAAGTTGGTGATTAACTTTAAAATTTCCCTTTGTGTGGGTAAACTTCGTAAAACAGTTGTATGTGGCAGGTGGCAGCAAAACTGACTTGTTTTGAGCACAGCTTTCCTGGATTTCCCTCTACTTTTTTTTTTTTACTTCCCAAATTTCAATTAATGTTTATATAGTCTTTTAAAAATAACTTTCAAAGATCAGTTTCAAATACCTTTGGATTAATATTAAGTTGGTAGCTAGGGGAAAACCACTTCTATTTGCAGATGGTAGTTTTTATTTATGGCTCTGGTAGAAAACCTTATTGTAAGTCTAGAAAATACAGTGTTATGTAGGACTGCAAAGTTAGCTATACTTAGGGGGCTTTTATTACCTCAGTGGGACCCACCTAACTTTTATGTCAGTTCTGGGAACAGGTGAAGCGAAGAGTGAGCTATGTTTTTATTTTAAATATTTTTCCCTATATATTGTTATTTTTGTAGATCTTTTTAAAATAAATTATTATATGCTGGAGATTGCAATTCCACTATAGTATCCCACTTGATTCCAGTGTACAGTATCAGATTGTTTGTATTGAAAAGAATGTATTTGATAAGTATTTGATAAGTTAACAGGAAAAGTTATTTTCAAACTGTGCTGTGTTTGTGTCTAGCAATTGGAAATACTTTTCCTATAGAAAATGAAAATTATATATATATATATGACCTCATATGTACATTTGGATTAACTGTCTAATGATTACCCCAGGGCTGCTATAAACTTCTCTGAATAATTTAAGAATTGCCTCTTTTTAACTGTTTTAAAGCCTTTTTTCTTGTCTTTTTTTGGCAGAAGGTAATTTTCCCTAGCTATGGATACAGTATGCTCAGACTTGCATATGCGCTCTGTTCGGGTTTTAAACTGAAAAAATGTATAAAATGTGTATAAAGAAAAGTGTAAATAAAATATTTTTAATCTTTAAACACTCTTGTGTAAACTTTGTAGTACTGAAAGCGTAGTGGGCCTGGATTACTTTCTACAGGACTTCAGAGTTTACTCGGTTAAGCAACTCTTCAGAAATGTTGTGTTGCTATAATTCATAACATTGTGTTAAAGTTATCCCAACAAGAACAGTTGGGTGCCCTTATATAGCATCAAGCTCATATCTTCAGCTGTATTTTACCATCTTCCCAGTTCCAATTGCTGTAGTGCATTCATGTGTCTACTCTGCATTTCAAGCTTGAAATAATGTTCAGAGTTGACTTCATCGTTACATTTGTAACTCAGCGTCAAGGCATAAATTTAAGCTGTGAGACTGAAAACCGAAGCCAGCCTTTGGTGTCGGTCAGCAGCCAGGAGGAGAGACTGTTCCCCGCTATCCAGTACGCGGGATTGAGGCCTCTGAGGCAACGTGCGTCCATCGCACGCTTGGACCCCAGAGTGCCAGAACTCCAAGTTACTGACACTTACTGCTTAACGTTTCCCATAACAGGAAGGGGAAAATTCATTTCAGGATTAAAGTGTCAGATTGGAACAACATTCAATACCAAGGAAAGGGGGAGGGGAGGGGAGCGGGGGGCAGGGCAGATAAAACAGGAGGTTATGATCTTATTTTCTCAAGCAGTCTGATGAAAGCCTTCCTTGTCAGTCTTCTGCCACGCTTTTCCTTTTCTCTGCCACTCTTTTTCAGCAACTCTCTTGCTGTCAGATCAAAGCCCCTGGTTTAAAAACCTACTATCAAGAATGTTTGAAAATAACTGTGGTCATTTTTTTTTTTTTATATTGAGTTCTAAAATAGCATTTTAATTGTATTTTAATACTTCAAATGACTTAAAACTTTATTTGCATGAAATTGAAGTAATTCCCCCCCCCCCCTTCAGTAACTTGACTTCATCCTACACTAAGTAGTACTGTTTAATGGGAGAATGCTGTGGATGAGTTTGTGCTGGTCCCAGGGGCACGCGTCATGGAAGGAAGGGCCTCTCTTAATTGTGATGTGTCCCCATTTTTTGATTCAAAAGGAGACCAAATGTATTAGACTGCTGTCATCTTCTCTTCCGCTGTATCAATCTTTTCTCACTGTAAATGTTATTTACAATTATTTTTGTTCACCTTTTTAATTTCCCTTCTCTGTGAGCCAGGTTGTATTTTGTGGCAATACCTTTCTTCCACGATGCTACACTGGCCGACTTGACTTACTTGTTGGCACCTCTGTAGTTGATTAGGAATCTCCAATAATGGTTCCATTATTTCACGAGGGAGAGCTCTCACATTTTAAGTGGTTCATAGTTGCTCATACCAAATTCTTCACTTTTTTGGAATATCTGGCCTTATTTTTTGGCAGTAGTTCAGTCATCTGTGTTCACTTGTTTTGTGTGATACGAAATTACTATTAGTTTGGCAAAGGGTTTTTTTCAGTTAATTCCTTCCAGATTCTTTGGTATAAGTTATCCACCCTTGTTGACTTGAAATTCTTCATTTCAGCAGATGTTCCCCCTTTGTTACAGACTGGGGTTTTGGTTTTGTGGGTTTTTTTTTCTTTTCTGATTCCATCAGTTCATAATACGGAAAGGAAAACTGTTGCTTTGGGTGTTGCACAGATTCTGTGTTAGTTCTGTACCTTTTGAGTTCATAACATACTCGTGGGCATGTGATTCCCCCACCCAGCCTTTAGTCTATCAAGTCTTACTGATGTTTCAATGTCATGTTTTAATCAGAGTGCCTAGTTGTCCAAGGCAACTTTCTTGGCAAGTGCAAAATTTTTGTTCTTTCAAGGGAGAGGGTAGGCAATATGTGTAAAGACAGCTTTCATTTCTTGTTTTCATTAACACTTTCCACTTTTACACTCGATGCTTTAGTTGCACTGACAGGTGCTTTAGGTGATGTTTACAGGTAAAAATAAACCTCATCACGATCTCTGTTTAAGTACCCAGTGACTCTTCAGTCATCTATCCATCGGAATGAACGCCAGCATTAAGCATCACATGCTGAGCGCCGAGCCTTCTAGATTGATGCTATGTAGTACTTGAGGAACTAAAAAAAAAAATACTCTTTTTGCCATGTATCTGATGTCTGTCAAATGTGTCTCCTGGTGATGTCACCCTTGGTAGCAGTTCTGTATTATGGATAAGTGTTGCTCAATAAGCGTTGCTGAAAAAAATATTTGTTTTCCAGTGAGACAGATGGCTTTAATGGTTAACCCTTTTACTGCACGGTTTTTAATTTTACCAGACAGATATGTCTTTGGCCTAAACTGGCAGCCTCCTTTCCACAGCCATTTCAGTATGTCCTCAGGCATGTTCTAAGCGTTGGTTTGTTTGCTTTTTTTTGTCATGTGGCTCATCTCACAAGTTTGAGTTACACCAACCATGTAATTCTTTTCCTGTGTGAGAGTCTCTATCTCCTGTAGTGAATTGTGGATGTTATGGGTCTGTTTGTATGTATTTGAGTACTACTGATGAGACTTTCTGACTTTACCATCCCTTCTTTGTCAAAAGAATTGCATAACGCTAACTGAAACCAAGTATTTCCCCCGTGTTTAACTTCCATAGTCTCAGGGGAGAAATTTCAAGGCGGTCAGTGTATTCCTCTTGTGTTTACCTTCCCAGATTGCTGAGGTCATACAAAATGCATGGGATTGTGCTTGTGGTGGTGGTGACACTGGCGTCAATGCAAGGCATGGTCTAAGTGCTTTCCCATATGTTGGTGTAGTGATGGCCTTCATTTTCACTCCTGGAAAGCAAGAAATTGCTCTGCTCTCATCTTGCACCTCTCGGAAAGCCCTCTTGGCTAATTTATTCCCAGGATGGACTCCTAGACACTTGGGTGTCCTTGGTCGGCTGAGGGTATTCCATGGGATTTGCCTCATGTCACATGTGCTCTCACTTCTTCCTCTGGCTCTTACAGGTAGTTCCGCGAGGATTGTTTTATCTAACACAGGTGGCAACTTGATAACCAAGAACTTACTTTAACTTATTATACTGAAACCCAAAACATCAAAAATTAAAGTTTCAAAAGACATTTCAGAGTGCAAAACGTTTTTTTTTTTTTAATACATATATTTCTTCTCCTGATTCTCAGTTCATTTATTGCAATCAGGAAGAGTTACTGTCAAGTAATAGTTTTTCCTTCACTGTTTCTCCTTTCAGATTATCCAAAACACTGAAAAGAATTATTTTATCAGGAAAAAAAAAAAATGACGATAATTGACCTAACTATAGCTTTTAATTTAATGACTTTTCATGGTCTTAAAGTTGGGAGCTGGTGCAATTAGCAACCTTATTGGAAGTGTTTTAGCTGATTTCTGAAAGAGCTGGATTTTGGCTCAGTACTGTTCTCTGAAAACAAGGGCAGTGAGGCTGACCTCTACGTAAGTTAAATAAACTAAATACTCCAGCCAAAGAAATCTCAGTACAAAATTGTTAACTCCCAAATAATCAACCAGCTGTACTTTGCAGACGTTATAAACCTTACCAAATTATCACAGTTGCTCAGTTTTTGTTTTGTCCTAGCTTTACTGTGCAGACATTTTTGTTTTTCCCATGGTAAAAATTAATTACAAGAATGTATGTTTTGCTAAACTTGTTAAACCGGTGTAGGAAGCCATGCTTTCAGATTTGCAGCCTTGTTCAAAGCAGGGCAGAATGCATTAAAGTGACTAGAAGGGTTAGCAGTTTTCCAGAGCCTTAACTTTTGAAGATTTGTGCATCTGCTGTGGATGGAAATCGTCCAATATCCTCCAGAGATAGTGCCTGGGACCAAGCATACAATTTACCTGCTTCATATTCCCATTCTTCTGTAGCAATAGATTGATCCCTCAGGCTTTTCATTCTGTGAAATTGCTATCCCTTGATGTTCAGCAAAGTCACTCCTATTTGTAACGTCCAGTTTCTGTACCTGTATAATACCACACATTGTTACACACATACAGGAGTAAGAATTTATTCAATCACATGTGGGAATTGTGACATTTTTCTCATCTATAAAACTGCCAAAGCAAGCTAAAGCATTGTTTTTTACCTGTGCCAGTACTATATTGTACTAATTTATGAGACTGAAGAGGTAGTTTCAAATGCTGTGCTAGAGAGAAACAGTTAAAAGTAAAGACAATGTCAGCCTGTGCACCACTACCCTGTGCCCCTTCAGTTCCTACACCACAAGCTGCAACTATGCCAGCCATAGCACTTCTCCGTAGGGTGTGGGGGCAAAAACATAAATGACTTCAGATTATGAGAAGTAGTAGGTGATAACACATGTTAAACATATAAGGGATCACTGGGGGAAACTATCTAAATGACAGTTTTCATTAGTGATTGTGAAAGACCCCTGAAACATGTCCTAGAGTTTCCTAAATGCACTTCAGGTTGAAGCATGTGTAAGGTCGGGTGTTACTCCTTTGTGGAAAATGCTCCCAGAATGGAAGCAGTAGTTGAAGGTACCAGACATGATGGTTTTTGATGAATGTGGGGCAAAGGAATGGAAAGGTGCAAAACCAGCCTGAACGATGCCGTGGTACCAAAGAGCAAGGAACTGTAGCAGGACTTCCTGGTTAATGAGTACTCTCCACAGGAACACAGGATTATGTCCTGAAAAGGGCATCTTGCTTCCAGTTTTGCCTCATATCTCTCATTCTCTCTCAGTCAAATACGCCCTCTTCATTTTTGCTGGCTTCTGTTGAGCTTGAGAAGAGCGACGTGTTGGCTGCATGGATGCGGTAGTGGGCCAGTAAGAGTAAAATGAGGAGGTGACTGATGAATTGTATGGAAATGAAGATCTAGAAAAGAAAAAACATTTAAAAGCCAAATACAGGCTTTTCCTCTCAAAAAGGGTGTTACTCCAGACTGAACAAATAGAGCCATGAAACCAAATTCTGCTTTCTAGAAATATAACAAAGGTTTTCCCTTACACTCTTCTCCTAATGATGGTGGCAGCATCAGTGAAGAAGAAATCTGGACGATTCTTCATGTGCTGCTCAGCTCTGTCTCCCTTCTTGTTCAAGCTGCACAACAACCCCCTGCAGAACGGTCTGCCGCTCTTCTGGTCCCTAGGATCCTGTGAGGCTTCAAGCCCCAGCCTAGGGGCTTAATGGGGAAGCCAAGAGTTAACTGACAACATAAGTGTAGGCTTCACTACTCAAGTACACAAATCTTTGCCTGTTTCTCAATAACTGGTATCAGGTAAGATGTTGCACAGCAGGTAGCGGTACATGCTGCATTCTCCAGCTGGTCTGTGTGTGTGTGGCTGAGTGGTAAGTCCCACGGACCTCACTGTAACTCCTCTCACTCTTACAAGTGTGTGTGTGTACTGTTAGAAACATTAAAATGCAATTTCTTAACAGCAAAAATGAAGACATTAGAACACTTTCAGTAATGTGCTGTAATAATCATGTAATGGTATATGTATATATAGTAGGCATATAATACATTCTACTTCTCATTCATGGGAGAGCTACATCATGTGCCATGGTAGAAAGTAAAATAGGAATTAAAACCCTTCAAAAATGATCATCCTAAAAGTCAGTTATAAGTAACAAAGTAAGCTCAGCATGTGACTGTTAATTATTAAAGAGGCAGCACCGTAAAAGAAGGAATGCGTGCCTTTAACTGGACATTGTTTGGTAGACCTAGAAACTGTCATTCAGGCAAATAAGGTACTACATTTAATATATATATTTATGAAGATACTGAGGTCAATACATTTATAGGCAAATGAGGTAAAGATACTCACATCATCTTGCTCAGAAATTAAGGATTACTGTGAAAATAATTTTTAGGGTAAAAAGATTTGATTCGCTAAATACTTAAAGAGGCTGGCAACAGATGCAAGAGATGCAACAGATGCAAGACCTTTCACTTTTTAGCCTCAGTTAATTTCCAAAATGTATCCAGCTCGACTGAAATCCGAGATGCATTTGAATTTTGACAGGAGTTGGACTTTGTTGCAATGGGTGCTTAAGGGTATCAAAAAGGTGTTTGTGTTCTCCCTGCTACTAGTAGCGTATATCTGTGCTTTAGAAGACGATTGCTACACCAGACATTAGCTGACATCTCTGTTGGCAGTATCAACAACTTGTTAACAGAAGAATTATTCGTCGGTGCTGGAAGGGAGTAATTGAAAACTGCGGAACTAGAGCTGCTGATGGCTGCAGTGAGAAGTCGAGGGTTTGAACTGGGGAAGGAACGTTTGGCTGTTTAACTATGGTAATATCAAAAGTGAAACTATATGCAGTTGGATTACGCTGGGATTTTTGCATGATACATTTCTCTTTTCTACCTGTCCCCTGTCTTAGAATGTAGGATCTTTATTTGGAAAGCCCTGAGTGTATTTTGGATGCTGTCAGAACATGACAAAGCTGATGAGACAGCACGTGCTGAAATTCAAGTACTGGCTTACCCCAGATGTGAATGCAGTAACTCCTTTGCTGCAATTAAAGGTAGGTCAGTGGGAAAGCACAAAGAGCTCTGCAATGGCATCTGTCCTTAACGTTCAATTTACTTTCTGAATGTATGACTTCAGACCTCGTAGCTGCCAAAATAGCACCTCTGGCAAACGTTGAAAACCGACCCACCTTAAGTATGAAAAGCAAAAGCACAAGGTAAGTTTCACTCCAAATAAAACAGTATCGTTAAATACAAAAATCTGTTCACCCCCCCCCCTTTTTTTCCCCCCAAGTTAGGAAGTGAATAAAGTAGAAAGAACAAAAGAGTATTCTTATGAATATGCGAATTACACTCCCTTCATAAAGACACTGGGAAGGGTCCATCGTCACGCACCCCTATAAAAGCCAGTTCAATTAGCTGTTTAACAAATATGTGCTAAAAGTGACGGGAACGTGAGAAACGGATCGTGTGCTTTGGAGACCGACGTAGAAAAGCTGTATACCTGACACGTCACCTCCGACTGTGCTTTGTGCGGAGCATTTAGAAAGCCAGGCTCACGGCGTTAGGTGAAGCTGCTTAACAACTGAAAGTTGAGTTTACTGGAGCCCTTGTGGTTGTGTATTTTCCATTAACTACATATTTTCAAAAGAACTTGAAGAGAGATCTGCCAAACAGCATTCTTTTAACTTGCAACACAAAAAAGCTGTAAGGGTAGAAAAGCAGTCTATTTTATAAAGACCTTAAAAATAAATTCTCAACGGGCTGGCAAAACTGTAGTGGCAAGTCATGGTATTAAAAAATTAATTCATTTTCGTAAATAAAAGATGCATGGAAAAATATGTTGGGTTTTTTTTTAAATATACAACAAGAT
>NW_008795041.1:4444848-4445110 GCF_000699145.1 Aptenodytes forsteri | reverse complement strand
TAAAACAAGATTTATCATGAAGGAGAATATCAAAATAAGTGAGCCTTTCAGAATTATAATGTTTTCCAATGACCAGTGTGAGTAGGTAACTGCGCTGATATTTAATGGGCAGATGTGACAAACACATTTTAACAGGAATGTGCAACAAATATTTTTTTTTTTCCTACTGTACCTATGAATGTGGGGCATAACTGCATTATTGTATTGCTAGTAAAGGACTGTTCTTATTTTCCTGACAAAAAATTGAACTGTAAATAAGTAA
>NW_008795041.1:4440691-4444335 GCF_000699145.1 Aptenodytes forsteri | reverse complement strand
CTGATATTTAATGGGCAGATGTGACAAACTCACATTTTAACAGGAATGTGCAACAAATATTTTTTTTTTTCCTACTGTACCTATGAATGTGTGGCAAATAACTGTCATTGTATTGCTAGTAAAGGACTGTTCTTATTTTCCTGACAAAAAATTAAACTGTAAATAAGCAATCTAATACAATGTTATGAAAGCTCAGACTGTAATGGCTAAGGCAAAGGATTAGAGATCAAGTTTCTTAAATTGTATTTCTGCCTGGGCTGACATAGTTTATGAACTGTGGCAACATTTTCAAGCTTCTCTGAGCTGCAGCTTTCCAAAGGAGATACTTCTTTCACAAGTATTCAGAAAAGCCAGTTACCAAGGAAAGGGAAAAATATTGGCATGCAAAATAAAACTGAAACTTGGTATAGGTTCTTACATTAGAAACAGCCAGGAGTCAGTCGTGCCAAAGCTCTTTATTCTGTGGCCGCAGCAGCAGAAACTTCAGCTCCTTTTTAAGCCTGTCTGACAATGTTTTGGACTGTGCATAATCCATTATGGCACATATTATCGTTGTCCCAGGGAAATTTTGCAGACACAACCTTCTCCAGCAGTTATTCCTGCCACGGAAGTACACAGGGCTTTCATCCAGATTACTGGTAGTCTGTAAGAGAACAATACACCTACATGAAAGCTAAGGTATTTGTATTGTTCTTTTCTATAAAGGTTTTCCCATTCTTTTTCATCAGTCGTATCAATCACTTTCAAGATTAACTTCCACATTAAAGAAAAAAATGTACTGAAGATGCTGGAGCTGATAAAATTGTTTGGTTTAAAACATTCTATAAAACAACCGTCTGTTCTTCAGATATTTATATCTGTGTTACATAATTGTATCAATAATTTTTGTGTAGCCAGTGAATATAAATTGTGTACAAAAATATGTATTTGTAACATATACACCATTGTATGGCCAGAAACAATTGGAATTTTCTTTACTGTTCATGTACCAAACTTAAAAAGAGAATGCACTTGAAATATTCTTACGTCTGTCCTCTGTAAAATTGGGAAACAGCCGGTCCCACCCACAGCCTGGGACTTAGCTTTGGTTGAGAACTAACCAGAGCAGGCGTCATGATGCACCTCAATGCCATCACTCCTCTCGCGGGCTCTCCTGTCATTTTGAGCTTTGAAAATTTTCTTTCTCTAACTCCTTAAGGATGAATAAAATGCATCAAGAAATGCGACTGCTTTGCAAACTACCTGGTCACTCTCCACGCTCTCACAAAACTGCCATAAAATACTGCAACGTCAGTTTTCCACGAACATTTCCCGCACCCTGGCTGCTTATTTTCCACAGATATAACTGACTGTGCAAAGCATAATGCAACGGAGAAAGAACGCCCATTAGCGTTCTTCGCCCATCCGTCACTTACGTACATTTTAGATACAAGTCTTCCTTGCTAAAGAGGGAATCTTCATAACCAAATCCCCAATAAAATATCGTTATCATCTGTTATCCTGTGGTTTGGCTACTGAAGCTCATCTTGTACCTTTTGTTCATGGTATTTCTGATATCCCATTAACTTGCAAGCAGCAGCTGCTGCCTGTGAAATACAGCAGAAAAATACAATAAAGCTTTAAAAAGAAAAGGTACAAACCTGAAGTCTTCTTGTTTCACCTCAAATTGCTCCTGACAATAATCCAATGTGCCAACAAACAAGAAGGACCGTCTGCTGGTTTTACAAACGGCTTGTTGAGAAGCATCGCCCAATTCTGCAATGCGATGGTTAAACATCCCCATTCGTCTGGAAAATACTTGTTCCTGCTATAGCTGGTTCTATCAGGTCTATAAAGAGACTGCAACAAAGAGATGTAGGAATTTTCTTTAAGAGGGAACCACAAAAATTATCATCACAAAGAAAATTTAAGATTATAAGAAGGTGCATACCTCGTCTCTCTTCCCACAATACCCTTCCTGATGAACTATTTGCTACCGTGTTCTTCACGTGCTTTAACTTTTACATAAAAATTCTTTTTTATAACATTTTCCAGGACTAATAGGGTGCTATTCTTCATACTCTAAAATCAATATTAACTGTTTTAAATGACTATACTATTTTTTGGGACCTGAAAAAACTCATGAAGAGAGGATCCACATTATTTTCTTGGTGTTCTTATGTGTCTAAATTAGGAGCCTAGGCTTCTCTCCCAGTGCCAGGGAAAAGGAGGAGGTGATAGAGTGTACTTCCAAGCAGAATTCGGGTGCTGTGAACCCTCTGGTGGAGTCTACGTCCAGTCCATGCCGAGGCAGCAGAGGCTCCTGCGGGGTTTCAAAAGTTAGGCAGCCTGAGTCACCCCTTCACCCCAAGTCCTGACGGAGTGGCCTCCCAACAGAACCGTGATGGCAACTGTATGGCACAGCCTGTGGAACCTGCGTTTTCCATACGTAGCAGTTAATCTGAACAAAGACTACAGACAAATGCTTTCAAGTATCTTTGCATCTTAAGCTTCAAGGTAGTTTTTCACTGCTACCTAAAAATTAACAGCATTCAGTAAAAGCAAGGTACTTGGTTGCATTTGAAATCTGTTGTCATGTGACCAAGGTTAAGTACGAGGATAAATATCTTACAAAACATTAAAAATAACAAGCACCAAGATCCTAGTAACTGGTCAGAAGATGATGGCACATGAACGTGAAGTAAGTCACCTCGTTTGATGAACTTACTCTTTTTCCACTAATGTATTTGCTGCCTTGGCCTTGAGGGCTGCGGAAGATCTTAAACACAAGTAAAGGTGGAAACTCCTGACCAGCAAGTCTGAAGAAACAAAGCAGCAGTGTTTTAACTGCCAATATGAGAACAGATTTCCCACGATTTAAATCAGAACGGAATATTGCCTTGGTTCATCTTACCTGGCAGGAATTTAGTACTCCTTATTTCTGATATTCTTCTACCACTGAGTAACAAGTCCGGCAACATGGGATGTCTACGAGACCCTCCCTCGCAGCAGATGTGAGCGGAAAAAACTCGCCGCCGTCCAACTCGCTCAAGCGAGCTGGCGGTGCCGCACCCTGGGCTGCAGAAACCAAGGAGTGTTAAGGTACGGAGAAAGGCGTCGTTTTATTGGTTTTGATTTAATATTTTGAGATTGGGCACGGAACCCTATCTCGATCCCCGTGCCCTAGCCCCATCCGAATTCTAACGGCACTGAGATAGCTCTGAATACCCTTTACAAAGGCCGCAAGGTAATAGGCTGAACCATGCTTGCCGGTGTAAAGAATAGTGCGCGTGCACTTACGGCACGCCGGCACTTCTGTGGTTTTATAAGTTCTAAAGAGATGTTCCTGCGTCGTAGCTACTGAAATTTAGAACGTTTTCTATTACCGAGCTCCTTCCGGCGTAGACTGATTCGAAACAAGGTCCGAGTCCGAAGTAAGGCCGAATTTACAAAAGAATTCAAGATGTGTTTGAATTCTGGTGTATTCCCCTTAACGCCTACACGCGCTTGATGTCGCTTTTCACGTTGCCGTCGAGGGAGGTCACGTCCCCACCCAGCCTCGACGAGCCATCGTGCCTCCTTTCCCTGAAGCTGGCCCTACGCGGCTATTGCCCCTTCTGCTTTCATCTCCCCCTCCTTCTCCCCTCTTCGCTCCCTTCATCCCC